>NC_081408.1:513796380-514091380 GCF_030272615.1 Cryptomeria japonica | reverse complement strand
GAGCTCTAGGCAGTTGTCCTCATTGCAAGTGCAATCCCCATTGCAATTATTTCACATACTGCTGCAGAAGTATTATCTGATTGTGGGTAGGGTTTCCCACTGTGTTTTTTCCCTTTACTGGGTTTTTCATGTCAAAATATTGGTGTTGTGTGTATTGTGCTTTCATGTTTTATCTTTCATTGTGATGGTTTCCTTGTGCTCTGGTTTAAAGGTTTTGATATACAATTGTTCTGATTTCTGTCAGTAAAATGATTCACCCCCCTCCCCCTCTTAGTTTACTATCAGTATCAGATTTGTCTAACAATTGGTATCAGAGCAAGGTCCTCTCTACAAAAGCTTAACCGCTTGAGGAAATCTGATGGCAACTGCATCTAGTTCTACATTCAATCCCTATCGAAAGGAGAGTCCTAGATTTGATGGTACAAATTACAAAATATGGAAGAAGCGAATGAAGATTCATCTGAGATGTCTTGGAGCTGAAGTTTGGGAGATAGTGGAGAAAGGGTATATACCTCATGATCCTAATTCTGGAACATCGACGCCTGCTGATGAACAAAAGAGAACTGAAAATAATGTTAGAGAAAAATAAGCATTGTTGAGCACCCTATCTGATGAAAAACTATTGAATGTCATAGAGTTGGAGAATACAAAACAAATCTGGACTAAGCTTGAAGCTCTTTATGAAGGTGACTAAGTAGTAAAGATTGCAAAACTTGAAGGTTTCTAGGTAAGATATGAAACTTTGAAGATGGAAGAAGATGAGAAGATTAGTTCTTTCATGGATAGAGTAAATGAAATTGTCATGGGAATCAAATGCTACGGTGGATCGATTAGTGAGGATGAGATTGTGTCAAAGGTTCTGAGAGTTCTACCTCCGGCTTACAAGATGAAGGCTACTGCAATTAATGAACTCCGGAGAATGTCAATTACCCCTGTTACTAGAGATACATTACTTGGGAAATTGACTGCTTTTGAACTTGAGGAACTTGGAGATCAGAATGCTACTAAAACTGAAACTGCATTTAAAGCATTTGCCTCTGGTAAGCAGAAGATACATTGGAAGGAATTGTATGTTAAATATTTGGAGGACATTGAAAGGGAAGACAAATAACTTGAAGATTTGGAAGCCCTGATTGCTAGAAGAATTCCTAAAGGACCGGTTGGAAGTAGGTATGAAGGAAAAGTGCCTTTTAAATGTTTTTCATGCAATAAGATTGGTCATTTTGCTTCTAGATGCCCTAAAAGAGCTGCTAAGAATCATGAAAGGTTTGTGAAGAGTTATAAGCCTAATCTGGAATATCTGAACATACCTAGATTTAGAAGGAATAAGGATAAATCATTCCATTTAGTGAGTCACTGTCGATAAGCTAGGAGACCCCTCCTTGATAATATGTTCATCTTTGATGGTCGACCATGCATCGACCTCGCACTCAAGAAGGTCGTCAGATCATCTTGATAAAAATAATATCAAATTTCATCACATAATTAATATGTCATTAACATCATAAAATAGCATCATAAAAATCATTAGATTAACTTCATCACATAATAATCATTATATTAAAATGTCAATCATCATCATATTAAAATGTCATTAATAGCATAAGGTTGTCAACACTTCTAATATCATCAAAATATAAAGATGTTATCTTGCATAAATGTCTAATTTAAGGTAGAAATTATTAATCTAAATTTGGGTCGTGACAACAGAATTAGTTCTGGACCAATTAGGAAATACCAAACTTTTGGAAACATGTTAAATCATCACCTTATATCATCTCATTAGCACAATGTGAATCTGCAATTAGTTATGTAACACAATATCATAGAAATAGACATCCAGACCAGTAACCAGATATACCATGCATCAATTGAACACATACATATCCAGATCACCAGCAACAACTAGTTCATATAGGATTGGCAAAGGTTTGATATCAATGACAACAAAGACATCCTTATGTGCAACAAGATGAACCAAACTTATGATGAATATCATCTACTTAGGGTCTCAAGGGCTCAAGGGCCAATAGTTGGACACTTTTAGGGATATACAACTTAAACCCTTGTCTTTGCTAGAAGAAATCAAAGAATTGTTGGGGGCAAGAGGATCAAAATATTTAATAATAATGAAATCCCTGTAATGTTGTAAATCGCACTCCATGCATTTCACGCTGCATAGGTCCCTTGATTTAGCCAAATTGGAAACAATGATCGAGCTTCCACTTCACTAGCCTTCTTTGACATCTGTCATACCTATATTCTCGACCATTTTGTCCAAATCATTCATGGACACCTGTGTGCCATATAGATGTTTGTGTGTTGTGCATTCATACCACAAATATTCGCAATTGAAGGTGGTCGTTGAGATGTTATACTTGCTAATTCTAGTACTGTAACACCTTTGTGATCTTGCACTGATATTGAGATGATTCCCAATCCCCTTTAAATTTCTATTTTCACTTTATTCTCCCTCTTTAGCATTCTTTCAAGTTCTTTGCTATATTTTTCACTCTCTCACATTCTTGATCTTTCACAGCTCCTTTAGTTCACTGGTTTGCTTCATATCCATTGTTACCCAAGTTGAAGCCCTACTGACTTGGGACACTTGTACTCTTCTTCACTCCATGAAGCTCTTAGTTTCTATGTTAGATGGAAGTTCTCTTTCCTGAGTTATCTCATCCTCAATTTTTAGCATATCAATTGTTATTCATTATGTGAAATATTTATTCACAACCAAAATAATAATACACATATCCATAAATTGAAGCATTACAATACACCAAGCATATAAACATAACAAATACATCTTTAGAAGGTTAAACACCAACAACCAACATGTTGAGGAACCACACCTTGAAACATGCGGGTGAGCCAAACAATACCATTTAGACCAAGAACAAAAGTCATAATCAAAACTCAAAGTGAAAATGGTGAAGCTGAAATATTGATTAACACCCAAATCAACAAGCAAAAGCATGACTTACACATTCTATGATACATAGTAAAAAATGATGTTGAGATATAGAAATATTGAGGTTGCCAATGGGAAGGGCATTACATATGTGCTCCTAGCCTTGATAGACAAAAGCTAACAATATGCATAAATTGAGTAATCAAGATTAAGAATTCTTGTTGGAAATCTTGGAAACCATCCTTCCTCAAATGCAATATAAGATTGTAAATCAAACTAATAGCCATGGCGGATAAATCAAAAGTGTTACTCAACCACCCATTTTCTTAATTTTTATGCTTTGCTTCTCCACCTTTTCTTATGGTGTATAAATTGAATGAGAGATTATCTTTCTAATCCAATTCTTGGATTTGAAGTAGCTTTTTTCCAATAATTTTGAAAGTGATTCTTGAGCCTAAACTTTCTCATTTTTCTTGATGTATCTTTTATTAAGGCTTACCGTTGGGGATTTTAATTGTCTAGCTTAGGGATTTGAACCTTAAATGGCCTTTTTGTAGGCACTTTGAGACTATAACACACTTGTTTTAATTTTGTCCTAAGCTAAATTTACTTGAAATTTGATTCAAGACTTATTCAAACCTTTTCAATTTGAACCATTATCACAACACATTGTTCTTCTAGGAGATTGGTCATGTTTCCTCACAAAATCCTGATGTAGCCAGTTAAAACATAACCAATACAACAAAGAATAATCGGAAATAAACACAAGTCTAGATCAAATGTTCTTCATTATTCTTCTCTGCAACTCCAACCATTCTGCCATTACAATGAAAAAAGTCCCTATTTTAAACAATCACCAAAAATTTCCTTTTGGGGTGGTTTTTTACAAAATCCGAAAATTGCCATTTATGGAAATTTTGAAATCTATCCCAAAAATCATGAAATCTTCTAGAAATCTAAAAAAAATTCCCACGACACAAAAAACCAGCTTTCTAATCTCATAAAGATTAAAAGCTCAAAATTAACTAAAAACCCAACTTTCTAAAAAATCAAAAAAGAAAGTAAAAGCCAATTTTGAGGCCTTAGATGAAGGAATTCGACCCTAAAAATTTGAAATTTTGGAGGCCCTACCAAATTAGGTTTTATCGACAATCCAATCAACTCCTCAAAATACACGTCCACGTAAAATTTCAGCCCAATCGAACAACTGAGTCAAAAGTTATGACCCTGTGAAATCCCTGCATCAAATCCACTTGGATTCAACATGCTCTCAAAGCGGAGATCACTTGTTTTGTTTGGAAAGAAAATCTACTCTTTTTCCATTATTTTTATTAGCATTGTTCATATATATATATATGTTATCATTTTTAATGTTGTTTCATACATTCTAGTTTAGGCCAATGAAGTGACCCCCAAAATTACTCATATGCAATTGCTCTTGTTCATTGGGGGTAATGCACCTTGCATTATCGTGATCATACCTCTTAGAGTAGATCCTTGTGCCCATGTTTATTCTCTACTAATCAACTAGATAAGAGAGCATAATAGTAGTTCATATTAACATTTTTAAGAGCCACACTATTATGTCCCTAAATTCATATGTTGGCCCCACTTTCTCCTCAACTTCTCAACAACTATGAGGTTGTGGTCACCTACTATTAAGACGAGAAATTTCCACAACTTGCTTTGACCATATTGCCTCGTCATAAGACTTTGGATATTCTAGCACTTTGAGGAATACCAATTTGTTAAAGAAATACTAATACTAACTCTAACATGAGATAAGAATTGATAGTGAAGATTCCTAAATGATAGCTAAAATTCTAAATTACATGTATACAATCTTCCTCATACCAAGGGAAGAGCACCAGTTACAACCTATGTTCCAATTATCGTTTAATCCTTGCTCACCCAACCCCCCAATTACTAACTTTAAAGAAACCAAAAAAATGATAACTAAAAGCCCATTAATAAATTTCACATGTAGCAATAGTCGCTCACATTTTAACTTTTTTGCTCTATAATTGGTTCGTTTGTGCACGACTACTGGGTCATTTGTGCATTAGTGTTGACAATTTTAAGTGTATAGTTATTGGGGCATCTTTAAGTAGGTATCAGGTGACACTTTAAAATGTGTACTTTTTGACCCTTGTGTGCATAATGGATCCTACAATGTGTGTCATTACTACCTAGAAGCCAAAACAATAACTATAAACAATTAAGTCGCATACAAAAACAACCAAAAAAATCATCAAAATCCGATGTATCATATAAGATTTGTAGATACACAAAATTAGCTCTAATGACCACTGATACTCTCCCCCTACTAACTTCATAACTTTAACCTAACATAAGAAACATTCCATTTTTTTTTAAAACTGCCATTTTAAAAAAAAACCGTATCTCATTATCAAAAAAACCAGTTTCCTTTTATTCCTCTTGACTTATAATAAATGAAGTACACAAACGACAAAGTCATCTCCACTATCATCATCCCAATAACAGTGTTTAGGTCTGAGAGGAATCCATGGCAGTGATCTCAATCAAAAGAATAAGGTTAGAGGAGGATTTGAAAATGAATTAAGTTGGGTATATTTTTCGTACAGACATTCACCCAAGAATAAAGGCTTAAATTAAAATAGGTTTCGCACCTAACCATTGTTTTAAAATAGTATAATGAAGCAGAGTTGAGCCTCGGAATGTGAAACAATCAGGGATTCCAGTGAGACAAAAGAAATGGAATATTTTGATGAGGTAAAACAAAGGACAAATCTCGTCCTTAGTGCCCATGCATACATATTTTTTATTGATATTCCACTGTTTTTGACTAGAGGGATGTTGGATGCCCCAAAACAAACAAAAACATGCACTCTGCCACCCACCGGTTGTTCAAAGATCAAAGAGATCACCTTATCACATCAGATTGGATGATAGAGAGAACCACTCATATGAGGACACGTTGATCTGATTTAGTCTGGTCCATCTGTTTTTCTTCAGTTTAATTTAGTGGCCAAGAACAGGTGATTGGAATTAAAAATCTACATGGTTAGAGAGGTACACAGTGAATGTGCTTAGTTTAATGAAGAGGTTAAGAAGCTCTCACTCCGAGTTAGCATTAAGATTTGGTTGTGGTGGTTTTATTTAACAAATAAAATCTAAAATTGATAACGATAATGAGTTTGGGTTTGTAGGATTGAAAACTATAATGGAATAAATTTATAGTGCGAGTCATTTTGTTTCCTTGTCTTGTTTTTTGATGATGGATCATGTAGTTCGTTC
The DNA here is from genome assembly GCF_030272615.1 of Cryptomeria japonica. Lineage (NCBI taxonomy): Eukaryota > Viridiplantae > Streptophyta > Pinopsida > Cupressales > Cupressaceae > Cryptomeria > Cryptomeria japonica. The sequence continues at coordinate 514,085,187 of NC_081408.1, read as the reverse complement.
TAAAACGTTGAGGAAATAAACTCACATAGCTGCTACGAGAAGTTGTGCACAATAATGCCATGGATTGTGAAAATCATATGTCTATAACTATAATGAAAAAGGAGTTGGAAGTGGTATATCTAAATGTTTGTCATAAGGTTAGTTTCTCTTTATTCTTGAAGAAGAAACAATGTGAATAAAAGAAGCAATCTTCTAAGTAAAAAATATTGTCGATGCAAAGTCTTGTCTAAATGTTAGCAATGATCAAGCATCTCTTAAGAGAAAATAGTCAAGCATCTTTGATCCAAATAAACCATGAGAGTCTAGAAAGAGTCAAGCTCTGGTTGTAACTGAGTGTGAAAATTTAGGAATATGCAATGCACATAGGAAATGAGATTTACTTGTGGTTTTTTTTTCAAACATATGATTTAAAAATGATAATGATATTATTGCGAGTCGGAGATTAAAAGTGGGTTTGCAAGATTGAAAACTATAATGAAAAATGAGGAGTTGGAAGTGGCATATCTAAATGTTTTGGATTAAGGCAAAAACAGGTTTTGAAGGGGCCCCTAAACCCTTTACAAAATGATTCTAAGAGGTATAGAATCAGATATAAACACCCAAAACAAAATGGGCTGCATGGATAAGCATAAGAAACAACAACCAAAGAGACAACAAAAGCCCAACTGGGCGCAAAAAGATAGCAAGGAGACCAAACTCAGACATAGACAAAGCTAACAACCAGAAAACAGAAAACAACACAGACCCAGTTACATAAGGCTTTTGAGGGTCTTAGCGACCTCAGCCTCAAGGACATTCATTGTATCAATAGCAATCTTCATAGCTTTGTAATCCACATTTTGAATAGCCGCCTTTTTCTTCATATTCCCACGGGTCCTTTTGCAGGGTCCTTCTATTTGCATATCTAAAAGAAGAAAGTAACATTTGCCATGAGGATAGTTTCTATTTATTCTTAAAGAAGAAAGTAACGTGACTGAAAGAAGCAACCCTCCGAGAAAAAAATATTGTCGATGCAAAGTCTTTGTCTACCGTTAGCAATGATTAGACATCTCTTGAGAGAAAAGAGTCAAGCATCTTTGACTCAAATAAACCATGGGAGTCTAGACTAGGTCAAGCTCTGATTGTAACTATGTGTGACAATTTAAGAATATGCAATGTAAGTAGGAAATTAGATTTACTTGTGGTTGGTTTTTTCAAATATGATCTAAAAATGATAATGGTAATGATATTAACGTGAGAAAAAGGTTTAAAATGGGTTTGTAGCATTGAAAATTATAATGATAAATGAAGAGTTGGAAGTGGTATATCTAAATGTTTGTCATAAGGTTGGTTTCTATCTATTCTTGAAGAATAAACACTCTCAATGAAAGAAACAATCTTTTAAGTGGAACATATTGTTGATATTAAGTCTTTGTCTAAACATTAGCAATGATCAAGCATCTCTTGAGAGAAAAGATTCACGCATCTTCGATCCTGTAGGATTTTGCCAAGATCAAGGGCACAATGAAAAGCATAAAAAGAGAGACAATAGAATGACAAGAACAAAACTGTATTCTCATCAATATGCAAATGATCAACTGGATTAACCAATACAATGAATATAGGCTTGCTTATATAGGCAAGGCCATATGGATGTACGAGCACACAATTATGACATGTGGCTCAATGAGAAACAAGGGTAGGTAAGAAATACTAGGGGTAGGTAGGAGAAATAATATAATATTCCACAAGAGGTGGATGACCCACCGAATGTGGAGTGTAACAGCAAAATAACACCACAAAAGGTGGAATTTCTCCTACAAGCTCTATCCCTATGTGCACACTTCCCTAAGTGTCTCAAATTCAAACTACGAAAAGATGCATTATCCTAAGTTAACTTAAGTAAAGTGTAATAATATCTGAAATGAATATTTATTTACACCAACACCCCCCCTTAAGTGCAACTTAGGGGAATGAAGACTTAAGTCAACAATGCAAGATGGGTCTCGGCTACTAGGCCATGATAGGTACCCATGTACAATATGCAAATGCAAGCAAAACTATGCAATGCAATCTCTCACAAACGGAGAAAGGGAGAAAACCCAGTGGGAAAAAACTCCCCCCCAAAAGAGAGATGAATGTACAAAAGACTCTCAAAGAAGAAGAAAAAAACCTCAAAGAGGAAAAAGTCCCCCACTTAAGAGAGGAAGGAGAAGTCAGTTGACCCCCCCTAATGACACATCCCGCACCCCCAAGAGAGCTCGCAACTGCTGGAACTTACTCTCGGTGAAAGGTTTGGTGAATATGTCAGCAACCTGCTCTGCTGTAGGACAATACTGCAAATCAATGACTTGCTCCTGAATGAGCTCGCGGATATAGTGCATATGAATCTCGATGTGTTTGGTCCGTTGGTGCTGGATCGGGTTCTTCGAGATTGCAATAGCACTCTGATTGTCGCAATGTAGAACTGTCGGCCGTGGAGTGGTGAATCCAAACTCTGTGAGAATCTACTAGAGCCAAATGGTCTCAGTCGCTGCGTTAACAGCGCCTCGATACTCAGCCTCAGTCGAAGAGAGAGCAATAGCATGTTGCTTCTTGCTCTGCCAACAAATGGGGCCCGAACCAAGGTGAAAACTGTAACCAGAAGTAGACTTACGATCATCAAGATCGCCAGCCCAATCAGAGTCTGTGTAACCAACCAAGCGAAGTCTTGTGCCTGCTGCATAGTGAATCCCATAGTGATGTGTACCCTGGATGTAATGAAGAATGTGTTTGGCGGCTTTCCAATGAAGCTCATGTGGTGCTTGCATGAAGCGGGAAACCATGCCAACTGCAAATGAAATATCAGGGCGTGTATGGGTCAAGTAGATGAGACTACCCACAAGCTGACGATACAAAGTGGCATCAACTGGTGGAGAAGAACACTGAGCCTCAAGCTTGACTCCTGAAAGAAAGGGAGTCAGGGCAGGCTTACAATCAGCCATATGAAAGCATGCAAGTAGATCAAGAGCATACTTGGGCTGCGATAGTGTAATCCTGGAAGGTGACTGTGAAATCTCTATCCCGAGAAAGTAGTGCAAAAGACCCAAGTCAGTCATAGCAAATCTGTCATGCAAAGCAGATTTGACCCTGCTAATGATGGATGAAGTACTCCCTGTAATGATCAAGTCATCAACATAGAGCACAAGTATCAAGTGAGAGTCATCCTGTCGCAAAATGTAGACATTCGGATCGGAATGACACCTGGTGAACCCTACGGAGAGAAGAAAGGAATCCATCTTGGCATACTAAGCCCTGGGGGCCTGCTTAAGGCCATAGAGAGATTTCCTTAGTTTGCAAACCAAGGAAGTATCCTGGATGAAACCCTGTGGCTGCTCCATATAAATCTCCTCATCAAGATCACCATGAAGAAAAGCACTCTTCACATCCATCTGATGTATAGCCCAACCATGAGCTGTAGCAATAGCAAGTGTCAAACGAATGGAGTTCATCTTGGCTACGGGTGCAAAGGTCTCGGTATAGTCAACACCTGCAACCTGAGAGAAACTTTTCGCAACAAGTCGAGCCTTATACTTATCCACACTACCATCCACTGCAAACTTGGTCCGATAGATCCACTTACATCGAACCATCTTTCTCCCCTTAGGGAGATGGACTAAATCCCATGTGTTGTTCCTCATCAAGGAACTATACTCTTCCTCCATAGCTTGGTCCCACTCAGGAACCCCTGATGCTTCCCTAAATGTCTATGGATCGGAAGCGGTAGCAATGAATGCATGTGGTAGATCCTGATGTTGTGATCGAGTTCTTCGTGTATCTGAAGGATCCCCAACAAGAGAACCCGCGGACTCAAGTGTCTGTCGAGCCCAACGAGGTCTAGGTGGAGGTGGAGAACGAGGCTCTTCAACTGCAAGTGGACCCTGCAGAGGTGTAGCCCTGCGAGTCGGAGTTGAAGGAGTCTCATCATCTGAATCACTAACATCACTATCCACAATGGAGGAAGGTGGAGAAGGTAGAGATGCTAAGCTAGGAGAGCTTTCCTCAAAGTGAACACTCCTCTCAATGAACACCTCATGTGTCTCTGGATCCATCAATCTGTATGCCTTAACACCCTCAGGATATCCAACAAATATGCAAGGCCAACTCTGAGGTTCCAATGCCTTGCGTTTCTATGGAGGTATGCGAGCCCATGCTGGACACCCAAAGACTCTGAATTGTCTCACAATCGGTTTCCTACCAGCCCAAGCCACAAAAGGAGTAATACCTTGCAAAGCTTTGTGAGGAACTTGATTTTGGATGTGTGTGGCACAACTGATAGCCTCTGCCCAAAAGGTGGGATCAAGAGAACGTGCATGTATCATATAGCTAGCCATTTCTTTGAGAGTTCTATTCTTGTGTTCTGCAACCCCGTTTTGTTGTGGAGTGTAAGCGACAGAATGCTGAAGATCAATCCCCTCAAATGTACAAAAATCCTCAAGTCTTTTGTTCACATATTCCCTTCCATTATCTATGCGAAGAATCTTGACCACTTTCCTTGATTGCTTCTCCACACGAGTCTTGAAGTCCTGAAATCTATCAAATACTTCACTCTTATGAATGAGAAAGTAGACCCAAGTGAAGCGGGAGTAGTCATGAATGAAGATGAGAACACAGCGGGCCTTACTAAATGAAGGTGTTGGAAATGGACTTGCTACATCGCTGTGAACAAGTTGAAGAACTTCTAAAGCTCTCCAAGCTTTCCCCTTATCAAACTTCTCTTCAGGATGCTTGCCCATGGAACAACCTGAACATACACCCTCTGAAAAACTGATTCGAGGTAGACCTGTGACCATGTCTTTAGTGCTGAGCTGCCGAAGATAGAGATAGTTGAGGTGACCAAACCGCTCATGTCATAGCTTACTTTTTGAATTTGAATGAGTAAGCAAGGCCCTAGAAGGTGAACTTGGCACAAAGTGGGAGAATGAATAAATCCTTGAGTTGTCATTGACTTGTCCCACTGCTACCAAGGCATCATCATCAAGTTCCTTTACCACAACTGAATCTGGTGTAAACTCAACCTTTTTCCCATTCCCATAGTGAGTGATTTGGTAGATAGAGAGAAGGTCAGTAGACAAGTTAGGAGCATAGAGAACATTCTCAAATGTTCCATCATCCATGTCAATTGAACCTTTCCCTTCAACCTCTACTTGTGTATCATCACCTATGTAAATGTGAGGTACCTTTGATGGCTCCAATGAAGAAAACTGCTCCTTTGTAGAACCCATGTGATATGAGGCACCCGAGTCAAGTATCCATTGCTATGAAGAACCTGTTGTAGCCACAAATGCTTGCCCTTTTCCCTTAGAATGTGAGGAAGAGGAAGGAGACGAATCCTTCTTTGTGTAGGCGGATGGCAAGTTGATGTTGTTTTTCTTGAGAAGATTAGTTAACTCATCAACTTGCTTTGCATGGCATCGATGCTCATCATGACCATACTTCTTGCAATATGCACAAGTTGGTTTATCCTTCTTAGGTGGTGTCCCCTTCTTGGAAGAGGATGAAAAATCACCTTGTGATGGAGAGGATGATTTTCCTTTTTCCTGGTGTGGCTTAGACCTGGATTGCTTCTTCTTCTTGTTGGAATCTTTGCCTTGACTTCCTTGATTCCCTTGATTTGCCACCAAAGCCTTGGACTTTGAAGACTTGAGAAGTCCCATGTTCAACAACTTAGATTGTTCCAATATTAACATTTCTGTGAAAGCATCAAATGAAGGCATAACATAGGAACTCCCCACTGTCAAACGATGAGTTTGGAAGCTAGACACAAATGCTGCATATTCTGGTGCAAGCTTGTCCAACAAGTTGAATATCAACTGAGTATCCTTTTTGTCAATTCCACGATCCTTAAGCTTTGCTCTTAGCTCATTTGCTTTGGTGACATAATCTTGGATTGTATCAAAACTCTTGGGATCCAAGTTGGTGAGCTCATTGTCAATTTTGTAGCCCTTGATTTCATCAACTTGACCATACAATTTCTGAAACATATCCCAAGCCTCTTTGATTGTTATACACTTCTCAATGTGAAAAATGAGGTCATCTGATACATACTTGCGCAAAGTTCCAAGAGCCATGCAATTCTTTGTGAGCCATTCTAACTGAGCATTAGGATTAGCCTTAGGATCAGGTGGTGCTGTTATTGTTCCATCTATGTAATGCGTGAGACCCTTTTCCATTAATTTACTCCATACTTTAATTTTCCATGATGCATAATTATGTGGAGTTAAAGGTGGAAATTTATGAGGACTCATTGCAACAAAAATGAAAGAGCACAAAGAGAGGCACAATCACACAAGACACACCCCCAAATTCACTCAATCAAAGAACCCCCCCCCCCCCCCCAAAAAAAAGAAAAGTGATGATTTGACACTTTATAATTAGTGCGTATACAATGGGCCACTTGCAAAAGATGGCAAAGTGGACTTCTGATTACAATTTTACAACTGCCTCAATAAGGCCAAAAGAGACTCAAACTGATAATGCAAGAGATCTAAACTAAGATCTAAGCACATTACAAGTACCTAATAGGCCAAATAAGACCAATATTTGAAAGTACAATTTCCACTCAAAATCTTTGAAATCTGATCATAGATTATGAAAGTAAACGAAAAAACATGCACTTTCAAAAAAAACGGCACCTGAAAAGGAGGTCGTATGAGCTCAAACGAGGCCTTTGAAGTTGCAGAATTGAGGATTGGACAGGTACAGCTAAGAGAATCTAAAAATTCCGAAAAACCTGTGCACCAAAATCAGAAAATAACCACACCACTGCGAAGATCACGAAATTTTAGCCCATTTCAAAAAAAAAAAATTGCACCAAAAAAGGAGCAAAAATGAGCAAGATATGGCCTTTCAAAGTTGGACTGCAAAACTGAAAAGCTCAATGAAGAGGGGGTCAAAAAATTTCAAAAGTCTGTTGATGTAGCGCTGACGTCAACAATTTACGAGCTTAAATTTGATGGCCGTATGACCGTCGCGAAAACTTCACCTCCCTGCTGACTGGGCGTTTGTACCGTACGGACTGATGACTGGGTGCGGTGACTGTGCAGCTGACTGGGTGTACGAACAGCTGACGTGGCACGGTGACTAAGTGTACGGACTACAGACCGCGGGCCAGTGGCCGCTTGCCACGTGGCGGGCGCGGGTTCTGTCGGTTTTCCTGCTGACAGGAGGGAGGCATCACCGGCGGGTGGAGATACCGGTGGGCCGGGTGCCGGGGGGGCCGGCGGCGGGAGCGAGGCGGCCGGCGGGAGGTCTAGGTTGCCGGTGGGTGGTCTGGGAGGCCGGCGGCGACGGCGGGAGGCTCCGGCTGCGGCGGTGGCGGAAGGTACACGGCTGCAACACGCAGGTATGGGGTGGGGGTCTGCGGACCCCCTAAAAAATAACAAAAAAAATATATATTTTTTTTCTTCTGAACACCCTTTTTCTATTTTTTTTTTTTCGAAATTTTTTTTTCAGAAAATAAAAAAATTTCGAAATCTGTACAATAATAGCCAAAATGGGGGAAAAAAAATTTCTCACCAAAATAGGTCGACTTTATAGTCGAAATTTATGGAAACAGCCTCTCGGATTCAACGGTGATGTCCAAATCGCTGCATGACGCCCCCCAAAAATGAAGATCCCCAAATCCAAAAATTGAAGCCTTCCACGATGTCTCCAAAAACTAATCAATGAAGCCCCAATGGCTCTGATACCATGTAGGATTTTGCCAAGATCAAGGGCACAATGAAAAGCATAAAAAGAAAGACAATAGAATGACAAGAACAAAACTGTATTCTCATCAATATGCAAATGATCAACTGGATTAACCAATACAATGAATATAGGCCTGCTTATATAAGCAAGGCCATATGGATGTACGAGCACACAATTATGACATGTGGCTCAATGAGAAACAAGGGTAGGTAAGAAATACTAGGGGTAGGTAGGAGAAATAATATAATATTCCACAAGAGGTGGATGACCCACCGAATGTGGAGTGTAACAGCAAAATAAGACCACAAAAGGTGGAATTTCTCCTACAAGCTCTATCCCTATGTGCACACTTCCCTAAGTGTCTCAAATTCAAACTACGAAGAGATGCATTATCCTAAGTTAACTTAAGTAAAGTGTAATAATATCCAAAATGAATATTTATTTACACCAATAGATCCAAATAAACCATGCGAGTCTAGAAAGAGTCAATCTATGGTTGAAACTGAGTGCGAAAATTTAAGGATATGCAATGCACGCGGGAGGTAAGATTTACTTGTGGTTTTTTTTTTTTTCAAATATGATTTAGAAATGATAGTGATAATGACATTAATGCAAGCTAAAGGTTAAAATTGGGTTTGTAGGATTAAAAAATATAATTAAAAATGAGGAGTTGGAAGTCGTATATCTAAATGTTTGTAATAAGGTTAGTTTCTATTTATTCTTGAAGAAGAAACAATGTGAATGAAAGAGGATATCCTTAAAATGGAAAATATTGTTGATGCAAAGTTTTTGTTTAAATATTAGCAACGATCAAACATTTCTTGAAAGAAAAGAGTCAAGCATCTTTGGCCCAAATAGACCACGAAAATTTGGAAAGAGTTATATGAGTCTTTGATAAGGAAAAACAATCATCCCCAAATCTTATAGTAAATGGTGTTGTGTAATATTTTATTCACCTTGGATATGTTATGTCTTATTTGTAATATTGCACCTAATTAATAAGTGTATTTAGGATAATTAAGATATTTAATTATTCTCACATTGAGAGTCAATAATGACATGTATATACCTTGACTTGAGGTACATAAGTGCCACCACTACCTCATTAATCCTTTGCTAATGGTAGTTAGGTGCCACTGCTCTTTAGTCAAGGTCACCTTTGTCTCAATTAGATTGAGTTAACCCACCCCTTGATTGTAAGTGATTGAGAGTTACTCATACCTCTTGGATTTGTCATCTTCTTAATACATGTATCTAAGAGGCTTATATACTTGTATGCTATTCATTAATTTGTTTCATAATATTGAATATAGAAATTATAGTATTTTGTGTTATCTAGAGTTGTGATTAATTTATAGACATTTTGGTCCTAGGTAGATTTATTGTTCATAACAAAATTTGACAAAGAAAATAAATAAACATAAAATAATCTTCAATTTTAAATCATTATATCTAACATTCAAAATTGAAATAAACTGAAAATATTTTTGCATAAATATTATCATTCTTAATATAAATATACTTTTAATTATATAAAAATAAAGGTTATTTTATATACAAGAATAAAATTCAACTTTTTAAATTTAAACTAATGTATAACACATCAATTAAAAAATAACACTTAAAAAAGTGTGATCTTAAATGTAATCTTTATTGATGTTAAAATTTCTTTCTTTGTGATTGAATTACTCTCTAAATACATATTCTTTAAAAATTTAAGTCTTGTCTAGATAAATATTTCTATGACATATATGATTATCACAATTTAATTATAACATTTTAAAATATTGATTATACAAATTAGTCTTATATAAAATATCAACCATATTTAATAAGATTTAAAATTGGTATAATTGTGCTTGTTGGTGTCTTCTTTCTAAAGTTTTTGTTAAAAATTATTGTTATTAATTGTAGTTTATTCATTATAAGAATGGGGTTGATAAATGGTTCTTCATAGAATTTAAATATACTTTAATAAATAATCATAAAGACATGTTGTATAATGTTAAGGAAGGTTAGAAAGATTTTAAGACACTACTTTTGTTGAGTTGCATTGATCTTGTCTTTAGGAATAGAGAGATGCGGTTTGTTGAGGTGGCACTTGGGTTGGCTGAGCTAGGCAATGGTGAGGAAGAGTCTTGCGATAATAGATAAGTTGTGGTTAATCATATTCTAAACCTCTATACTACATTACATTTGGGCTATTATATCTTACTTGTGTAATGCCTTTGGTTTCCTAATATGTTCAAAGTGTACTCTAATAAAAGATCCATAAGAATGATACCCCATCATCTCCTATTTGACATTTTAGTCTTTTATGTTGAACTATGATTAAAGATTTTTGTTTGATAGTAAATATTTCTATATCATATAATACAAATCTAAGTGATACTCCCACTTTTTGAGATCGATAAACAAAAAATATAAAATAATTTTAAAATAAGTCTCTTGATTAAATTGAAAGATCTTGATTGCAAATCACTCATCCTTGTATTGAAAAGAAGTACTTCAAAAATCATATGAATCTCTTTATGCAATGAAACACATTTACAATTCAACTTGTCATTGTTATAGTGATACTAGCATACAAAATATAATTTGATGTTAATTAGGTGATTGAATGGGACTTGTTTTTCATTCTCTTGTAACTTCAAATAAGACAAATTTGGAATCAAGATAACAAAACAACTCTTTATAAGATACAATATTTTCAAAGTACTCACAATGAAAAAATACTTCCAAGTACAATTATATAAATGATTAATGATATTAAATTTCCACTTCCCATAATGTTAGTTGTTATTTTTGGATTAGATTGTGTGAGGGTTTTTTTTGCATCAATATTGTAGATCACACTCCATGATCCATCGTCCAATAATGGAGAGCTAAAGAAAACATAATAGCTTCACAACAATATTTCAAATCACAATATGATCCACAAAAAGATAACTCTTTTCTATAACATACAAAATAATTTAAAATTATGTTTAAATTTGTATTTTTTGACTATCCAAACTTTGTCCATTTCACCCCTCTCTTATATACCTTTTTTTTTTGTGAATAGTATACTTTACTAGTATACTTATATTCAAAAAAATATGTAAAATATGTTGAGAGATATCTTATAATAGAAGAGAATCATCTGTAAAATAAATGTTCTTCTAAAATACTAAAAACCAAGAATACATAATTAATGATATCAAATTTCCACTTCCCATAATGTTTGTTGTTATTTTTGGATTAGATTGTGTGAGGTTTTTTTTTTTTTTTTTTGCATCAATATTGTAGATCACACTCCATGATCCATCATCCAATAATGGAGAGCTAAAGAAAACATAATAGCTTCACAACAATATTTCAAATCACAATATGATCCACAAAAAGACAACTCTTTTCTATAACATACAAAATAATTTAAAACTATGTTTAAATTTGTATTTTTGACTATCCTAACTTTGTCCATTTGACCCCTCTCTTATATACCCTTTTTTTTGTGAATAGTATACTTATATTCAAAAACTATATGTAAAATATGTTGAGAGATATCTTATAATAGAAGAGAATCATCTATAAAATAAATGTTCTTCTAAAATACTAAAAACTAAGAATACAGATCCATTAAAGTCCTGCATGCAAAAAGTTGGGAATCTAGCCAGAGACAAATGGCAAGGGTTCTATTTTATTTGGAGTAATAAAATAACACCTCCACAAAAGCTGAAACATGACATATTTCATGCATTTACCTGTCATTTGCATGTCAAATTGTTTCAAAAATGGATTTTTGTTTACGAACATTTTGATGTCATTGTAGATGCCTCTTAGCATAACAATGCCTACTATTCATCACTATACTATAAACTAGTATACTTATATTAAAAAAATATATGTAAAATATGCCGAGAGATATCTTATAATAGAAGAGAATCATTGTAAAATAAATGTTTTTTCTAAAATACTAAACACCAAGAATACAAATGCATTAAACTCTTACATGCAAAAAGTTGCGAATTTAGTTAGAGATAAATGGCGAGGGTTCTATTTTATTTGGAATGATAAAATAACACCTCCACAAAAATTGAAACATGACATATTTCATGTATTTACCTGTCATTTGAATGTCAAATTGTTTCAAAAATAGATTTTTGTTTAAGAACATTTTGATATCATTGTAAAAAACCCTGAAATCCTGAATTAGATTTCAAAATGTAAAAATTCTTCCCACTTGTCACTGTTAAGTAATTCAACTTTTCAACTTGTTAGGTAATGTCTGCACATGGTGGGGCCTTAAATGGAAAGACACCACTCCTAGACCAGAATGCCATTGATTGTAACAAAGCCCCCCATCACCTAACACTGTAACAACGTCAGGGAAACCCACCCCTATTTTATAAATCTCTCACCCAGTGTACCCTTACAACCAGAGGAGGACATATTATTATAGAAATCTCTTACCCATTTTAAGCTCACAATCCGGATGGCCCTCTCCCATTTTTAATATCTCTCTAAGGATAACATTTTACACCCAAAAGCGGGCATAGGCTCACGAGTCATGCTCCTACCGCCGTACACACACTCATCCCAAATCAGAACAAATAAAAAAAAGGTTGAAAAAGAGGCGCGCGCCGTTCAGAGAAGAAATAATGGCCAAAATCATCAACGTCATAAAGAGCGTAATAATATAATTATGATTGGAGTCCATGAATATAGGCCTATATCCCGAAAGGAAAACCGCCTTTTGCATTTCTGGTAAACAGGCCTCGCAGTTTTTATCGCAGTACTTTTACTTCTGCTCATTCGCTTCTGCCTGCTGTTATTCTAATGGCCCATTTGTTTCTTTGCATTTGGCGTTGAATCTCTGAAGGGCATATGAGATATGAAATATGAGATATGAGAGATGAGGGATCGTTATTAAGGAGCTGGTAGTGGTGCTAGTGGTGGTGGTGGTGGTGGTGGCGGCACTAGGGGTTGGGGAAAGTTTGTGTGTGGTGTGGTGGCGAAATGTCAAGGCCATGGTGGACAATGGAGGCGCCGCCAGTGCCACAGCAAACGACTATAGAGCCAAGGCCTAGCGGCGGTGGCGGCGGAGGGCATTCTGGCGGCTCCATTGGCATGCTGGTGGTGGTTCTGGCGGCGATTACTATTTTGGGGGTGTTGGCGGGGGCGATTGCGAGGATTTGTGGCGGAAGGCACATGACTGGGGATGGAGACTACGATTTTGAAGGGTGGGTGGAGAATAAATGCTCCACCTGCATTGATGGCAGCCTCGGCGGCGGCGCTGCTCATCCGCCGCCTAAGGCCGCCGCCGGTGACGACACTGCGCCGCCTAAGGCGGCCCCAGCCGGTGACGAGGAAGAAAAGAAAGAGGAGGCTGAGTAACCGGCTGGTGTAGTGGGTTTTACCGGCAGCGCTCACGCTTAGTCGTTCTCCTTTTTCTGTGCTTCATTTCATTGCTTTCTCTGTGTCGCTTTTTCTCCGCGACGATTTTGATGAATAAGAAGCACAAGGAATTCATATATATATATATATGTGTAGAATATGGTAGGTAGGCGGATATTGGTATGAAATTTAATGTTGTAGTATGTCGTATATGTAATCAGTCTGGAAGCAATTAATGACTGGACGGAAAGGGTTCGTTTATTTTCAGACGATCTCTGGTTGCATGTCTGTTTCACGTTCTTTTTGTATCCATGGTGTATTGTAAGTAGTGAACGCACGCCATTGTTGCATGGGGTGATGCCTTCTAATGGTTTTTTTCTCTGTGGCTTGGATCACTCAGCAAATAGTCAGTGAATCTTTTAAAGATAAAATTTCTGTCTTTCATTTGACTAGTTGGGAAAAAGGCTTAGGTGGGATGGATTCATTGGTCTTTGATTCTTAGCCGAAGAGGTTTTGGTGAATCATATTTTATGATCTGTTATCACTGTGAGAAAAATAGACATTTAGCTAATCATATTTTATGATATATTATCATGGTGAAAGAAGTTTAAGCTAATCTTATTTTATGATCCATTATCATGATGAAAGAAGTTTAAGCTAATCATATTTTATGATCTATTATCATGATGAACAAAATAGATGAGGAATGAAAAGTAAATGCAAAAAATTATTGTCTTTTTGTGAAGATGTTTTATTTTATTTGTAAAAGATTCAACTTAATGTATTCACTTTGATGATAAATGATTGCGTGTAATCTAAAATATTGATATAAAATAAATTTATATTGATTCAATTTGATTTTTATCGTTATTGTTTTGATAAGGAATGGCTAAATATGATTAGAATATCGATACAAAACAAATTTATATAATATTCATAAATTCACTTTTTAATATTCATAAACCTGAGAAGACTATTGAAAAATCATGATTATAACAACTTACTCATAGATTTTGTTCCCTTCTTTTCCCCTTTTCTTGAAAAATTTGGAACAAAAAACAAAGAAGAAAAAAATGTTTTTAATGATTTTCATAGTAAGAGTAGTCTATAGGTCAAGAGTAGTAGTAACATAACACCAAGTCAAAATGTTCATGGACCAAAAGTCAAAATAATAGAACACGAAGCCAAAAGAACCATAAGGTAAATGAATGTTCTCAAAAAGCCATATATAGAGAGTTCTCTTCTCTTTTCTTGCTCCATTTCAGATGATAGATCATGGAGTTGATCAAATGTTAAAGGAAAAAACTTACATTATGAAAATAAAAAACTACGCACACCAACCATATAAAATATAAAACCCTTTTTTAGTAAGTATTCACTTTGATGATAAATGATTGCGTGTAATCTAAAATATTGATATAAAATAAATTTATATTGATTCAATTTGTTTTTTATCGTTATTGTTTTGATAAGGAATGGCTAAATATGATTAGAATATCGATACAAAACAAATTTATATAATATTCATAAATTCACTTTTTAATATTCATAAACCTGAGAAGACTATTGAAAAATCATGATTATAACAACTTACTCATAGATTTTGTTCCCTTCTTTTCCCCTTTTCTTGAAAAATTTGGAACAAAAAACAAAGAAGAAAAAAATGTTTTTAATGATTTCCATAGTAAGAGTAGTCTATAGGTCAAGAGTAGTAGTAACATAACACCAAGTCAAAATGTTCATGGACTAAAAGTCAAAGTAATAGAACACGAAGCCAAAAGAACCATAAGGTAAATGAATGTTCTCAAAAAGTCATATATAGAGAGTTCTCTTCTCTTTTCTTGCTCCATTTCAGGTGATAGATCATGGAGTTGATCAAATGTTAAAGGAAAAAACTTACACTATGAAAATAAAAAACTACGCACACCAACCATATAAAATATAAAACCCTTTTTTAGTAAGTATTCACTTTGATGATAAATGATTGCGTGTAATCTAAAATATTGATATAAAATAAATTTATATTGATTCAATTTGTTTTTTATCGTTATTGTTTTGATAAGGAATGGCTAAATATGATTAGAATATCGATTCAAAACAAATTTATATAATATTCATAAATTCACTTTTTAATATTCATAAACCTGAGAAGACTATTGAAAAATCATGATTATAACAACTTACTCATAGATTTTGTTCCCTTCTTTTCCCCTTTTCTTGAAAAATTTGGAACAAAAAACAAAGAAGAAAAAAATGTTTTTAATGATTTCCATAGTAAGAGTAGTCTATAGGTCAAGAGTAGTAGTAATATAACACCAAGTCAAAATGTTCATGGACTAAAAGTCAAAGTAATAGAACACGAAGCCAAAAGAACCATAAGGTAAATGAATGTTCTCAAAAAGTCATATATAGAGAGTTCTCTTCTCTTTTCTTGCTCCATTTCAGATGATAGATCATGGAGTTGATCAAATGTTAAAGGAAAAAACTTACACTATGAAAATAAAAAACTACGCACACCAACCATATAAAATATAAAACCCTTTTTTAGTACATTTGTTTCTCTTTCTTAATCAAAACTTATGCTAATTTGTCTAGTCCAATTTCCTCAAATTAAAAAAGAGAATGTTCCACAATTTATAATATTAACTTGGAGTTTCTAGATTTGATCATGTTATTAATGTTGCTATTTCTGATTTCGATTGTTTAAGATTTTTTATCATCAATGTTTTGGATCACACTTTGTGATCCATCATCAAATGCTAGAATGCTAGAGAGCTAAAAGAGATGAAACATGATCATATAAGTATTCTTCGATAAGTATTATAGTTCATACTCCATGATTTACCAAAAAAATAAATGATAACCATTAAAATTTCTAAATTAAATAAAAATAAAAATAATTGATTAACATTGTAAATCATTAATGTAGTTGTTTCTAGATTAGATCATGTAAAAAAATGTTTACATCAAATACTTTACACAATCTAATCCAGAAACAACTACAGTAATTAGAGAGATAAGATTTCCACAGTCCATGCTAATTTCAAATATGCTTTTGGATTCAGGTGTGTAGAAGTTTTTGCATCGACATTTCGAATCACACTTCGTGATTCATCATCAGGATGAGAGAGTTGTAGTGTGATTCGAAACGTTGATGCAAAAACTTCTACACAGCTGAAACCAAAAACATATTTGAAACTACATTAATTCCCTATGGATTGTGGAAACTTGATTGAATATGTAAAAAGTTCTTTACACAATCTAATCCAGAAACAACTACCTATATTAATTTGTTATGGAATGTAGAAACTTGATTGATGTAAAAAATTCTTTACACAATCTAATCCACAAACGACTACATTAATTCGCTATGAATTGTGAAAACTTGATATCATTAATTGTAAATCATTCCATAATCTACTATCAAAATAAAAATAATAAAAAAACACAAAATCCATTAAATTTCTATATAAAATTAATTGTAGAATAATAGGTGCCTATTGAATTTAATATGACTATGACTGTTGTGTGTACGAGGCATATGTAATCAGTGCGGCGAGCGATTAATGAGGAGAGTGAATATTAGCCGTAGGATGGCACTTTCTCAGTGTTTGTCGGTATTTGCAGTAGAAAATGTTACTAAAGTTGAGCGGACTTCGAAACGTGAGAGGCTGAGATCAAATCCAGAGATGTAGGAGTGCATCCCATAGAGCTTGGAGTGCATGTGCACCGTCTGTACGACGTTTCTCACATGAACGTTGCGCAATTTTAGGTTATTCTGAAAAATTAAGCTCTTTACAGCGAGACTAAAGTTCGTACCATTTTGTTGCCATCTTACCTACTCATTCAGAGCTTGTTTTTTTTAATTAATTATTTATTTGTTATTGTTGTTTTTATTGTAGATGCACCAAACGTTATTATATTGTTGATAAACTTTTCTTCGTTCTAAGAACTAAATATTTTGATTCAACTATCTAATGTTAATTTTTGTCATTTAAAAAGTAATGTAGATATCAAAATAAAGTTGAATTTGTCATTTATTATACATATTATTGTTTGATTATGCATTCATTATCTAATATTTCTAACATCTAATCAATTAGTTAAATGTGTTCTGTAGAGAAGGTAGCAAAGAAAAAATACAATGCAAGAAATCCAATCACAAACCCCCACAAAAGGGTTGTGGAGCTTCAAATAGATAAGACATATGTCGGAAGAGATAAACTTCCTAAGAAACACATCCTAATTGATAAGCATATGTATAAATTAGAATAGAATGTAACATAAGAATGAATATAGGCATGAGTCAAAATAGAATATAATAGCAAAATAGATAAAAGATAAGAAATAAAAGAAAATAATGATGAGAATGTAATATAAGACATATCAATATAATGAAATTTATCAATGATTGTGTTAAATGATGGATTGCTTATCCATTTCTATTTATGATTTGTCTTGATACCTTGTTTGATTATGCATTAAAACATAACCTATTATCCTTATCCTACTATTTAGTCTAGGGTATAGATACAACACGTAGAGAATACTTGGGGTAGGAAACTAAGATTTATAGTCCCCCACTTTTGTTGCTAACATATGTTCCATTGTTGAGACCTTGCTTAGCTAGTACAAAGGAAATTAGAAAGCAAAATTATTTTTTTGACTCATACAAGAATACTTGAAAGAAGAGGAATTTTTTATTATAACTTGTGGTACAATCTCCTTGGTGTTAACCTTGTAAGAGGGGGTTAGGCATCTAGGGGATGGTGAATGTGAAGGGAAGGGGGGTTTCCAAAAGGAATCCTTGAAAAGATGCAACAAATCATTATAAAAATAAAATAACTACCGTGGAATGAAATAAAGGAGTAATATAACATCATATTATAAATATCGATGGTAAATAGAGACAACAAGAAATATAGATAATTAAAGAAGAAATTAAGTTGATAAAGAAAACAAGCATGACAAGCCAAAACAAGGAGGAAAGGAGACAAAGATAGAGAGCTAAATATAGGAAAGACACTCCAAAAGAATGGAGAATGTGGAGAAAAGAGATACTGAATGCACTAACATGCCGATGTCAATGTTGCCAAAAAGAAGAAAGGTAAAGCAATAGAGGAAAAGGAATGGAAACCTCCTAAACAAACGACCTCCCATTTAGAGAAGCATAATTTTTTTTTAATGGATTTTAAAGAAAGCATAGAAAAATGTGAGAGATCTAGGAAGGTATTAGAGAAAGGTTGTGGAAATAGTAGGGCTCCAACACTACCATATTTTATCAAAACACTTTTGACAACCAAATTTATCAAATATTAAAATCAAATTAGATGAGCAATTTATGAAATTTCTGAGAAACCCAAAAAAACCGTTGTCTGTTAATAAGAATTATTTTTGAACAAATAGTTAAGAAGATTGTAAGAAAGTTAAGAAAATAGGAGATAGAAAAAGAAAAAAAGTCATGTTTTTAGTGTTTTTTTATTATTTAAATTGGAGTTTGATAACAAATAAAATGTTATTTGTAAAAAAAAGCATTACCAAAGATAACACATCACTATGAAGAGAAAACCCTAGACCAAGTTCCATCCCCTAGTTGTATAAAACGAGAATAATTTCAATACAAAAAGCACTACAAGAAGAAAGAAAGAATTTGCAAGAGTAATTTCTAGCAAATTGTGAAGAGATTGTGCAAAAAGAAGTTTTTGACATCAAGTTCACAAGTTTATAAGAAGTATTAACAATGAGTAAAAAGTAGTATAACCCTACCATAAAGTAAATAAAGAAGAAGTTAAACACACCATAGATCCCTCAATTAAACTCCTAGTATTTAACAAGGGCACCATCAAGAGTATAGAGTACATGTTTATATTGGAGTCCCTTTCTTAAAGGAAGGGAACCGATGAAGAAAAAACCATTTTATTTGATTTTGTAAGACATCTCTACAAAAGGATGCTCTAGAATGGTGTGGGAAAGCATATATCCTAAACATGACAAAGATTGGAACAAAGAGAATAAGGATTTTTTGATGAATTTTGATACTCTAAAGTTACCACCAAAGAGTGTAAGCAAGATGCGAGACCTACTATATAAGAAGGGAGAGACATATCCATAATATGATATGAGTGTAGACGCCTAAAATAAATTAAATTAATATTTAATTAATTTAGCCTTTTCACATAATTAATTATATTAATTATGTCAGTCCTCCTCCTTCTTAAAATTAATTAAATTATATTTTAATTAATTTTATCACCTTAGCCTTATAATTAATTTATCAAAATTTATACCCCATTCTTCTAAAATTATTTTAATTATCAGCCTAAGCCAATATTTCCTCTAAATCATAATTAGTTAATTAATCCCAATTAATTAACTAATGCCCCGATTCCTACAAATCAGCCTCCTAATCCCACCTGTTAGCCTAATTAATCATAGCCTAATCATGATCAACATTTCCTCCAATTTTGTAATCCTCCATTCATTCTCTCTCCTCGTGTCCCATCCTCCTAACTTGCCCACTTGCACTCTAATCCTTCATTAAACCACCTAATCACTCCCCTTAATCAATTGCACATCCCTAATCACCTTGATTAGGGACAGGTCAACTCTTTTCCATAAATGGCTTTCTCATCGCATCCTCCAACCTTAAATGCTACCCACTTTTGTCTATCCAAGGAACTTCAGATTCCTTGAATCTTCCCATGCCCTCTCTTCCCAAGAAATTTTTAATTCATTTATCCTTTTATTCTCCCCATGCATCCTCTTTCTTGGAAATTTTTAATTCCCCTTGTCTTCTCCCAAAGAATTTTAAATTTCTTTCCTCTCTTTCCAAGGTACTTGGGGAACTCTTCCCCATGTACTTGAGGAGTGTGGAGACAAGAAATGCCTTTATGGAAAATCTCTTGGATCTTCGGATTGTCCTCTCAAATCCTCTCCCACTCACTTTCAATCTTAGCCCTCCTTTCTCTTCAATCTTGATCATCCATTTTGGGCCCCTCCAATCTATAAATTGGAGTCTCCACTCTTCACAAATCAATCCACCTTTTCCACATTGACATGCTACTCATTTGAATCAAGAATCATCCATTGCATCCATATTATGCTCAATTTTGGCTAATCCATCATCCATCATATTGAATTCAATATTATCCTTTGTTGTGTAGTGGAGAGCAATCCACATTCCTTAATCACAAGGAGCAAATCAAGTGGAGATCTTGGGCACACACTTCCACTTTCCGCTCAATTGGAGGAGGTGAAGAAAGAAGGTGAAACAAGTTTATTTGTATGCATTTTATGTTTTAATGTGTTTTATTTTACATTGTAGGCATTTGATCTTACCAACTTGCTTTTCCTCATCCTCATTTTGGCACACCTAGTGGGACCCCAAGTTCCTTAATTTAACGTTTTTTGTGAGTTTTTTTTGAAAGATTTGCACAGGTTTCACATCACCGTCTTCGCCTCGCATCAGTGTTTGCAGTTGTATTTCAACGTCTCCACTAGTAAATCAACATCTCCGCCCTGCTGATTTTTGAGTTAACATATTTTGTGCAAGTTTTATACTTGGGCATCTCTTCTTGCATAATGACATCTGCATTGTTGTTTTGACGTCTGTCCATAATAGTTCAACGTCTTTTCCCTAACGATTTTTCTATGTAGGTTTATGTTTTTTAGCAATAAATTATATATATATATATATATATATATATATATATATATATATATATATATATATATATATATATCACAAAAAGTCTTTAAATTACAATTTTCTACTTCTATTAATTTGTAAATTCAGCTTTCTATCTTTCTGTTTTTAAGTTTTAGCAAAATTTTGAACTTTAAGGCTATTTTTTTCTGCAACGGCTAAAATGGAGTTTATGCTTCTGCGCTGACATCTACACTTTACCATCTTGGCAAACAAACTAGCTTCTGTGCCTATTTTTTGCCATCTTCACTTTAGTATGTTTTGTATAAAAAATTTCCTGATTATTTGGTAATTTTGTAGCCTTTCTCAATTGTCAAAGACTAAAATCCATAAACTACTAATTCTTGTTGTAGGTTCGAATGCCGAAGACTTATTTTTATCACTAAGTGTATGCTAGGATTTTCTTTAATGCATTAGTAATTAAAAATCCTTTTTGTTTGTTGTGTTTGCACAGGATAGTAGGTATATGCTCTCCCCTCGCAAAAGCTTGGGTGATAAAAAAGCTAGAGTTAGATCCCAAAATATTTTGTGGTATTCTTCCCTCTTTGGTGGGTGAGGATACAATTTAGTATTTCTTTAGAGGGCCTACCTCTTGATGTAATAGGTGGGTGAGAGGTAATGACCCAAGTGGTACTCTTTCGGCCCTCTATACAAATATTTGTGAGGGTAACAAAAGTCATCACCACCTAGCGTTGTTGTTCTATATTGATTGATGTCTTATCCAATGTCCATGTGACAAGTTAAACCCTTGTTCAAAGGACTGGGAGGCCTCTTAATTGAGTGAACCGTTGCATGTAAAAACACCAGTATACCCCAAAATTTGACTAGACACCATTTGTATTAGAGGCCAAAATTCCATTTACTTATTGGTGCAAGAGGTTGGACCTTCGAAGTCACCCCACATCATACTATTCATTATCAAGATAGATGTCCCCCGATCCATAAGATCTCTAGATCTTCAAGGTATGAGATTTTGGTATTCCCGAGAAGTGTATGCCATGTAAGGGGGAGCTAGTGTTATCGAATCTCTTTCTATCTAGTTTATTTGAGTATATGGAGAAATCCAAGTGGCGAATCAACAATTAGGATCCTCTTTATAGCTTAGGCAATATATGCTTAAAGCTTCTTCAATTGTGCATACCAGTAATTTTGTAAAATCGGGCTAATTAGGCCCTCAATTTCATATTTGTCTCAAGTGTTTCCTTGGCCAACGTGTATTCATGTTTGATATCTCTTGCCAAGACAAACAAATCCACCATTCCCAAATCTGACCAAACAAATTTGTCTTGTCAATGTCAGACTACATTTCATTGTCTGCACCTCTGTTTTGTCATTTGCGCTCATACATCGTCGTCTTTGTTTCCCTGCAAATCGTTGTCTGCACCTAAGAATTGTCTTCTCTGCATTTGTTTTGTTGTATCTGTTTGGACTAAAATTTTAGTCGGTTTTCATCCATGCACCATAACTAAAGGTCCCTCAAGCATCCCAAAAAGTCAATCTATCGCCAAGTCAAGAAAAAGAAACCTAGTCTCAAGCAAATCTTTAAGCCCCCAAAACTTCTTGTACAAAAACCAAAAGCTTTTGTTGAAACACCGAGTCTTCTTACATCGTTTCCATGACTACCTACATGGTTTCAACAATGAATTTTACCAAGAACCATTGAGAACCCACACTTTTAATCAAAGTTTAGGATCGTCCTAGTCCTACCTTCCCCAACCAAAGATCACATATTGAGTGTCTTCTCATCTAGGTTAATCTTCCCCTCTTTCTTTTCATCATTAATCCATTCTTCCATAATCATTTTCCTCTGATCCTCAAGGACTTAGCATGTTAATCTAATCAATATTTCAATCCAAATTTCAACTATAAATCACCAATCTTAAACCAAGGTCAGCACTTTGCAAAGTCTAATTTAGATCTTTATCATTTGTTGATCCCTAATTAGTCTTGTGCTTGAGAAAGTATCTATCTCAAGTACCTTGCTTAATTAGTCCTAATCATCTGGTTTGATCCAAACACTAATCCTTTGTCTAATTCTTCTTAGGAACTTAGCCTAACCTAAGTAGGATAATACTTAATCAAATCAAATCATAATCTAAAGATTTGAATTTAGCCTAGCTTAGTTGTTACCTTGCTTTGTGGCCCGCATCATTAATCCTTACACCTCACCCAATCCTAATCCAAGGAATAAGGTTTCATCCTAATCCAAATCAATCTGGTCCTAATCCAAGGACCAATCTCCAAATCTAATCCAATCTAATCATTTCAAGTCAATCCTAAATCAAATTCAAGGCTGCTAAGTCCTTGTCCTCACTTTCATTTTTTTCTTAATCAAGTCTACCAATCCAATTTCAAATCATCATCCCATTCTCGTCATCTTGAGGTTACCCGTGCATGGTCTTGAATCGCTCTCAAAAACAAAAGATGGACGCTCAAAGTAGTGAGTTACTTGACCCTAACCTTTATGTTGATCATGATTCTCAAGTAGAGGAAGAATATGTTAACCAATTTCAAACATTCTCCACACCTGAAAACCTTTGTGGATGATCCCTACAACCAGGAAATGATAGATAAACTCATCAAAATGGCTCCTAGCACTTTATTAACTGAGCTTATCAAACAAGGGGCTCGATTGCCTCCTAATGGTGATTGGTCCATCCTTGACACCCTTATGGAAGGCAACTTCTCTAATCGACCTCTTATCAACACCATCCTTAATCTACAACCTACCACCTTTGCACCTGCTAGTACATCTAATCCCCTTATTCTCAACCACCTAGATCATCTGTACCCCTACATTAATGCTATCTTACCACCCATCAGTGCCATTGCTGCCTCATGCCCCCCAATCACTTCACAAATTCTCACTTCCTTCTATCAATACATTGGTAGTGGTATAATAGCCATGTCCACACATATCCCAAGGTTTAACTCAGGTCAACATATTCCTAATGTTTAAAATAAACTGCCTGACCTTATGAGGCAAATTCAGGACATGAAGGATCTATTTAAGAACCTAAAGGATGAGACCCAAAAGAATCATATACCTTTGAAGAAAATTATCCCTGTCCTTATGATCCCTCCATCTCAATGGCTCCATACCCTCCTAGTTTCAAAATTCCTAAATTTGATAAATGCAAAGCCAAAGGTGACCCTAGGAACATGCGAGAGAATTCTACATTGCATGTTAGGAAGTCTCCTACAATGATGTCTACCTGCGTAGACTTTTCCCCAAGATTCTTAGTGGACCAACCCTTGCTTGGTTCTTGACCTTACCCCATGGTTCAATTAAGTCGTTCCCTAGTCTGGCTGAAAAATTTGTGTCACATTATGAATAGAACATTGAGAATGATGCCTCTATGATAGACCTATGCAACACAAAGAAAAGGACTGGAGAAACCTTCACCAACTTTTTGCAAAGGTGGTGACATCTTATTAGGAAGTTCCCATGGGACATACTTGAATCCTATTAGATTGAGTTGTTTCAATGCGACCTTATTCTGGAAACGTTTGGCCCCTTGAGTTGTCAATGTCTTGAAACCCTTAAGCGAGTCCTCCTAGATCAAGGTGTCCTAAAACCTTACTAGAAATATTCCCAAGGGTCTTCCTCATCCAACGACAAGTCTAGGTATTGGTCTAAGAACAAGAATATTGTCAATGATGGAGTCACTGATGCCAAATCCATACTGTGACCATCCCAAGCAAACCTACCACTGTTAGAATACTCGGTGGACAACTGAGAGGGGGGGGTGAATCAGTTGTCAACAAATTATATTAATCAAACCACTTTATAACATTTAATCGGAGCACATAAACATTGAATACCGGAATAGCAGAAATAGATACCAGCAAGCAATAAAACTTAAGAATGAAACAAAGAATTAACACAAAGCAACCATACCACATAACACCATAATTTGTATGTGGAAAACTCGGTAAAGGGAAAAACCACGGTGGGACGCCTACACATAGTCAGATAATACTTCTGCAGAAAGTATGTGATATAATAAGGGGCCTGCACATGCAGGGAGGTACACTGCCTAGAGCGTATTGCTCATTACAAAGGAGTCTCACTGACATGAATCTCTCTTCCATATGACATATTATGACATTATTTTTCACATATAACTCTCTCCCTTTGACATCAATGCCAAAGATATGACATATATGTCAAAATCTTATGAATCTCAAAGTTGACTACTCCCCTTGAGTAGTAGCACCACTACATCAATCTAGAGAAAAGGATAAAGATGATGATGCATACCAGACTGATGCTTTGCTCCATCAGTTAAATTTCTGTCGGAGGGGTAGATACCCCTAACCTGTCTCTCAAATATTCAAATGATTCCTTAGACATCGGTTTAGTGAATATATTTGCAATTTGCTCTTTAGTGTTCACATAAACTAATTTGACTTCCTTTTTTTCCACCTTTTCCTTCAGAAAGTTATATTTTATTGAAATGTGCCTAGTCTTAGAGTGAAGTACCAGATTCTTAGATATGTCAATAGTTGTAGAGTTATCACAATAGATAACTACTGGTTCACTACAATTTACCTTGATATCCTTCAACATATGCTTCATCCACAAGACTTGAGTGCAATTAGTTGCTGCTACAACATATTCAGCTTCTACAGTAGATAAAGAAATGCATGACTATTTTTTGTTGATCCATGAAACCAATTTGTTTCCAAGAAAGAGAGCTCCACTAGAAGTTCTCTTCCGGTCATCAATATCTCCTGCCCAATCTACATCTATTTATGCACATAAAGTGAAGTTATCATCTCTAGAGTACCATAAGCCATATTATGTTGTTCCTTGCAAATACCAAAATATCCTCTTTACTGCACATTCATGATTTTCTTTAGGATTACTTTGATATCTTGAAACAATACTTACTGCATTCATAATATCTGGTCTAGTCTGAGTTAGATATAACAAGCCACCAATCATAGACTTATACCTTATCGAATTTATCGGTGGAGATGTGTCTTTGATAGATAATTTCTCACTTGTCACCATATGTAGTGCCCCACTAGGAACCTCGAAGGAAAACCCACAACAAGGGTGAAACAATTTTTTTTTTTAAAGTATAAACATAATAAGTGCATTACACACAACATGCACGATAACACAAGTAGAAGACTTACACCAAAATTCCTTAAGGATTACCAACGAAGAATTAAAACCAAAAGATAAACTTCACAATAAGGTTAATCCAATAATCCATCATTAACTCAATGATCACAAGAAGCCATAAGCAATAACAAATTACACCATTGAAAGATTGAAAGGATACAATATATCTAGTCTGAGTTAGATATAACAAGCCACCAATCATAGACTTATACCTTATCGAATTTATCGATGGAGATGTGTCTTTGATAGATAATTTTTCACTTGTCACATATGTAGTGCCCCACTAGGAACCCCGAAGGAAAACCCACAACAAGGGTGAAATAATTTTTTTTTTTAAAGTATAAACATAATAAGTGCATAACACACAACATGCATGATAACACAAGCAAAAGACTTACACCAGAATTCCTTAAGGATTACCAACGAAGAATTAAAACCAAAAGATAAACTTCACAATAAGGTTAATCCAATAATCCATCATTAACTCAATGATCACAAGAAGCCATAAGAAATAACAAATTACACCATTGAAAGATTGAAAGGATACAATATAATTTCTCTATTCAATAAGCATGTACACATAACATAAAGGAAACTGATAAATAACATCCCAATCTTAGAATCACATTTCTCTTCCAATACATGGCTTCTCAATATATATATATATATATATAAAGATACAACTTAACCAATTACAAGGTTACAAAAGATCATGATACAATGACCACATAGGTCTCCAAATAACAATAATCTCCAAAACATGAGATAAGCATGAGCCACGATCCATAGAAACACCTGCGAAGCCAATCCTCACATGAAGGTACGAACAAGAACATCCGATGGGAAGTGGAACTACCACCCGACCATGTAATTCCCAAAATGGAATCACGCCATTGTGCTAGGAGATAGTTGAGGACCCTCAAGCAAGCAAAAACATGACATGGTTGATAAAACAATACGACTCCATGACAACACAAAGAGATTCCACAATAATTCAGGTGACTCAACATCACAAATACACAAGTGAACCAACATCACACACACAAGTGAATCGACATCACAAAACATAAGTGACCCTAAAGAGAGAGTGTCATCGCATAGTTTAAGATGGATACCATGGTACAACCTCCATAGGTCCCAACTCACTGTCTTGGTAACCTCTCTTGAACCTCCGGTTCCGACTAAGTCTCATGCAGACCCTACCAGCCTTTCGTGAAGACAAGGTGGTCAGTTTGCCATTCCAGGCCTTCTCACTACATTATGAGCCTCAATACAAGCACTCACCTAGGCGTAAGGTATAATATCTTTATTAATGTTTGAGAACTACCCACCTAATCAATTAATTAGATTATCACTTATTATCTTACTTTTGAAGGGTCATCCTGCCAACCTCTTTGGGCGCAACCCCCTTTCGAAAGACACTCTCTCAAAGGATACTAAACAAACATGGTCACTCCACAAGGACCCTATGGCGAAGCAGACAACCATAACACCACTATCCAAAAACAAGTGGTCAAAACAAGGACATACTGACTCTTGGTTAACCATAAGGCAAAGACACTACATGGTTAAGACAATGAAGTCAATATATATCACTTGGTCAAAGGTACCAAATATGCCACCATAGGATGATTGAACCACAGACCAGAAATAACACAATATAACTCTGCAAGGAAAGCTAATTTCAGTAAGTTCGCACCCAGACAATTTTTTTTGAGAAAATCATCATCATAAGCACTTGCAAATTCATTGATTGAAAATTAAATAAAACACTCCTTTATGACATTCACATCTATTCCATTTCCAAATCAATATTCCATCAAGGATAAAATTCACATTACATATTCTAGCGAATAGAACATGAATTTTAGCAGGCATTTAGTTCATTTCCAGAATATATCCAAATCAACCAATTTGAATTCCTAAATCATGCCTTGATTTCCATAGATAAATTTATTAAACCACATAATAAAAATCACATGAAAAATCACCATTTTCATTTAACACTAAAACCACTTTAAAATATATTTCATTTAATAAAAACTATATTCATAGCTCATAGGAATTTGTACCACTAAGGGTACAAGGTTACACGGGGGTCGAGGCCAACCCGTGGTAGTGCTTCTGTCGAGGCAACAAACACTACTTGTCAGTAGTACTGGTGTCAATCGGTAGCATGCCTACCGACTGGTAGTGCTGCTACCACCAGGAGTAGCTGCTACCGATCGGTAGCATTGATACCAACTGGTAGCAGTCCTACCGACTGGTAGTATTGCTACCGATCGGTAACAGTCCTACCGACCGGTAGTACTGCTACTTGTGGGCATCAGACACTACCGACCCATGTGGTGGGACTAGCCCGCCATGGGGTAAGGTAAGTCCACAATAAAATTAATTTCATACTTCCATAGCATGGAAAAACAATATGCCACAAAATCATTTTAACATGAAAATGATTCTTTCCCGAATCTTTTCATGGGCACACACACATAGTGCCAAGATCCAAATTTACAAAGGGGTATTTACCAATAAGGTAAATGGTGAAATAAAATCCCACAAGAACCCCAAATCTTGGGCAATTAGAAACTAGGAAGCACACAACAAACCTAATCTAATTCCCTTTATTCCAAATAGAAGAGGTAATTCCAGAATCCATGAACAAATAGCACACAACAACTAGAGAAATGAACCATTTCTTTCCTAAAAGCAAACATATGACAAAAGCTTCACAAAATCAACAATAACATGCATTCCTTCTTCCATTCCAATCATTCCACAAGATTCTACAAGAAGATTTGCATTTTCCTTCATACATAGGAAGCAACTGAAAAAAATCAAAATTAAATTTAAAACTTGAAGAGATCATCCAACCTTGAAGCAAACTAGCAAGCAAAACGGTGGAAGAACCCCAAACCTTGCAACCCAAATCGAATTCTAGCTCCTCCTTCCAGAATGATTTACCAAATTTCTCTCCAGAAATTCTTGCCTCCTCTTCTCGTGAATTTTTCCAGAATTATATGGGGAAAAATATTTTAACCTAAACTTTCTAGGTTGAAAGTTTTCTCCACCAATCAGATTAATTTATTTTTAAAGTAAAAAGCAATCATATTTACTCCTTTTTCCAAAAACAATTCTTTTCCAACAATTAAAATGAAAAAGTTAAAATGGAAAGGTAAAAAGAAAAGCTCTTATTTTATTTCCTATTTTCCAAAATACTTTCTTTCAACATAAGCATTTAACATTTAAATGGCCTAGGCAATTATTTATTTCCTTCCACAATATATATTAATGCACTTTACCAAATGAAGTAAGCCATTTAACCATTTAATCTAGCAAATCATTAATTTAATTAAATCAATAATCTCAGAGCATAATAATTAACTAATTACGCCAACATAAGATAGCATCATCCATTCAATTAGATAACCATATAGATGAATGAAAGCACGCAAAATGAAGAATGATCAAATGATGACTCACAAATGACCAAACCAAAGCACTATGACTCGCATACCAGCTAGATGGGAAAGACAACCGACTGATAGCACTCACACAAGTGTAACTATGGGTCAAGTTAGGATCCAATAACTATCTCCTCCACTCCCATCAGACATATAAGGCACACTCAGACCTGTGAAACCAGGTGGAGTCGATACCCCGTACCTACCCGATACTTGTACCTGCAATGTCCTACACCAAAGAACCACATATGCATATAGACAAATATATATATATATATATATATATATATATATATATATATATATATATATATATATAGACACACACACACACACACACACACACACACACACACACACACACACACACACACACACACACACACACACACACACACACACACCGATGAAGGAGAATCATGACACTCCCTATCTCGTCAGAGTGAGTGAAGGAAAATCATCTCCTCGCATCCCATACACATGCAAACATGCAACACATAAATAACACATTGCACATATAGGGTAACAGTGTCATTCCATGATAATGATCCATAAAATAACATTAATCATAAGTATTGAGATACTGCACAAAATCATACACTACAAATCTAGATAAAGCATGAAATAACATCGATAAAATCTGAATCAATATACAATAATGTTCCACTAAAGTCAATCAAAAACATCCAAAAAGAGTTTGATCAAGGAGGGGTACTACACCATAGGAGTACTTACCGGTTTGGAATTATCCATACCAAACTTCTTCAACAATTCCCTTAGATACTTAGTTTGACAGATAAAAATCCCTTTGTCAGTTTGAGTAATCTGCAAACCTAAGAAAAATCTCATCTCACCAATCATAGACATTTCAAATTCATTCTTCATAGTATTAGAGAATTCCATGCACAATTTATCTTCACCTCCAAAAATGATATCATCAACAAATACTTCAATTATCAAAATATCATCATCAGTGATCTTGTAATATAAATTACTGTCAACACTGCCCTTAGTAAAACCAAGCTTCAAAAGATATTTATCCAACCTTGCATACTAAGCTCTAGGAGGTTATTTCAATCCATAAAATGCTTTCCTTAACCTGCAAACCATATCTTTGTCATCTGTTAGTGAAAATCCATTAGGCTGCTCAATGTATACTTCTTCCTCAAGTTCACCATTCAAAAATGCATATTTAACATCCATTTGATAGACCTTATAGTTCTTGTATGCTGCATAGGCAAGAAATAGTCTAACAACTTCAATTCTGGCTACTGGTGCAAATGCCTTACCATAATCAATTCCTTCCATTTGAGAATATCCTTTACAAACCAGTCTAGCCTTGTTTCTTACAACCTGACCATCCTCATTTAGTTTATTTCTAAAAACCCATTTAGTTCCAACAACATTCTTATTTTTAGGTCAGGGAGCTAAAGTCCAAGTCTTATTCTTCTCTATGTGATCTAATTCATCTTCCATATCCTTTAACCAATGTTTATCTTTACAAGATTCAATAATAGATGCCAGTTCAATTTGAGAAATAAGACACACCTCTTCATTTGCTAGTCTTCTTCTTGTCATAAGTCCCTTGTTCCTGTCTCCATTGATTTGGTCTTCAGAATGATTTAATCTTACATACCTTGGTGTTTGCTAAACTTCAGGTTCTTTGTTATGATCATCAGTCACAGTTGAATTTTTTGATTGTACCAATGTAACTTGATAGTTCTGATACTTAATATAAGTACAGAGCTGATAGCCATCAAGATGAGAGGGGGGGGTGAATCATACAAACTTAATCTTTAATGAAAACATCAGATTCTACCTCGGTAACATATATCAGTCATAGAATAAAAACTGTCAAACATGCAAACTCAAAAGCATATGAACAATATAAACCTCATAACACTAGATTTAACATGGAAACCCAAATAGGGAAAAACCACTGTGGGATTTCGGACCCACTAAGAAATATACTCTTCTAGAGTATGGTCGATTAAAAGCCAATCCTGTTAAAGATTACAAAGCACATTGCTAGATGTGACCCGGTTAAGGGATTTCCCTCAGATCTATTAGGATCTTCACTTTGTTAGAAGTGACCTTGTCAAAGGATTTCAAACACTCATTTAGAATGTCACCTTGTTAGAGGATTTACTTATAAGACTGTTAAGTCCACTCGGTTAAGAGATTTCCTGTTACTTTCACAAGCTAATAGTAATACAATCTATCTGCAACTTCACATCTA
The DNA here is from genome assembly GCF_030272615.1 of Cryptomeria japonica. Taxonomy (NCBI): domain Eukaryota; kingdom Viridiplantae; phylum Streptophyta; class Pinopsida; order Cupressales; family Cupressaceae; genus Cryptomeria; species Cryptomeria japonica. The sequence goes on along the minus strand of NC_081408.1, from coordinate 514,053,559 downwards.
AAATGCTAAAGCAGATTCTTATTTGTTCAACACAATCTAGACATAGAACTATTCTTGTCTATCTGCTGGGCATCAATACCCTGTTATTCCATCAGGTCTTCAAGCTTCTATGCTCGGTGACCACTATGTAGCATCCCTGTGCATACACTGTTTATCAACAGTTCCTTATTTATAAACAATCATCTAACCACTTAATTTCCTTGATCACATTTCCCATGATCAATCATAGCCATCAGATCTTCAATCTTGTCTAGGTTCATTGTATCTTATGATCTGAAATTTTTTTTACCCTACCTCGAAACTTGCACAATCATCTTGGAACTTGTGTTAGGGTAATGCAGTTCAATCTGAGCTGTAGATCTTCTTGCCGACTTTCCATTGCCTTAGATTTGTTAACAAGCTTCTTCCATGGCTTGCCAATCATTGATCTGCTCCAGCTCATCAGCTTCTTTCATTAAATATCACATGTAAACATTCAATGCATTCGGTTATAGCTTGGTTACAACTCGGTGAATACTAAACTTTACTCGGTAGACATTCTATCTTCATTATCCGACTGCGATAACCTTAGGGTTTACCGACTAGGTTCTTTGCCTGATAACATAGTGTAGTATTAACCTTTACATTTTACAACATATGTATGATGTTAAAACAATCTAAAACATCAAGATCTCATCATTGTCTGACTCGGTAGAGTTGCCCATTGAATAACTTATCCCTTTATTCATCATATTCTTTCCTGTGTCTTTATCGACTTCTTTATAATCTTCATATCATATTTCTTAAGATATGGCAACATCATACTGAATTAGAAAATCAATCTCTTGACATCAATGACAAAATAATAATATCAAGACAGTAAAACATCTTTAATCAGTTATGTCCATAATCATCAACAACCTTCTCAATATCCTTGTTATATTGCCAATAATCTCCCCCTTTGGCATTGATGGCAAAACCAATTGACTTGACCGTTAAGAATTCGAATTGCTGTGATTCTAAAATACTGAAATGCTCTCCCCCATACATCAGACTTATCTTCTGGTTTTCTCTCAATCTTCTCAGGTCTTCTCCTCCTAGTAGTCTTCTCCTCCTTTAGTCTTCTCCCCCTTGGGTAGATCTTCTCCCCCTGGTAGTCTTCTCCCCCTTTGACAACAATGCCAAAATGAAAAGAACTAAAACATAAGTTGTTTCTGTAAGAAGTTATTTCCTGCTGATGTGTATCAACTGAGTCTCGGTCAAAGCATTTGTTTACAATTCCTGTTCCCTATATCATTTTCTATATATCCCAATATTGTTCTAGTACATTTTCAGAAAAGCATTCTTAAAGTGTATCACTCCAGCATCAGCTCCCTAAAAGATATTCAATAGATTCATCGAAGTGATGCTTTCACCGAACTCGGTCAGTGAGTAAGAGATAGGGGTAGGACCCCTAACTTACTTTTGAGATATTCAAAAGTGTCCTTTGGTAGTGGCTTGGTGAAGATATCAGCTATTTGTTCCTTTGTGTTAACATATTCCAACACCACTTTCTTTTCATGAGCTTCTTCTCTAAGATAATGATATTTGATAGATATGTGCTTTGTCTTAGAGTGCATAACAGGGTTCTTTGAAATATTAATGGCACTAGTATTGTCACAGAATATAGTTACTGGCTTAATAACTTTCTCATTTATACCTTCCAACAATTGTTTGATCCATGCAATGTTGGTACAATTTAGTGCTGCAACAACATATTCAGCTTTGGCTGTTGACAGAGAAACACATCCTTGTTTCTTGCTAAGCCTACTCACTAGTCTTTCTCCTAAGAAGAAAGCTCCTCCACTTCTGCTTTTCCTGTCATCAATGTTGCCTGCCCAATCAGCATCAGTATAGACTTTCAAATCAAAATCATTTTCTTTTTGATATACTAAGCCATAATCTTCAGTGCCTTTCAAGTATTTGAAAATTCTTTTGATTGCTGTAATGTGTATTTCCTTAGGATCTGCAGAGAATCTTGCAACAATACCTACTACATGTGCTATATCAGGCCTGTTGTGAACAACATATTGTAGTTTTCCAACCATGGATTGGTAGAGTGTCTCATCAATAGATGCAGATTGATCATTCTTTGATAGTTTGCAATTTGTAGTCATAGGAGTACTTACTGGCTTTGAATCCTCCATTCCAAATTTCTTCAAGATTTCCTTTATGTATTTGGATTGAATAATGAAAATTTCATTTTTCATTTGCAATATCTATAAGCCTATAAAATACTTTATCTCACCGATTAATGACATCTCAAATTCTTTGCTCATTTCATTACCAAAGTTCTTGCATAAAGAGTCATTTCCACAAAATATAATATCATCAACAAATATGGCTGAGATTAGTATTCCATTTTCATCATTCTTCATGTACATGTTGCTGTTCTCACTTGTCCTTATAAAACCAATCTTAATCAAATAAGAGTGCAATCTTTCATACCATGCTCTAGGTGCTTGTTTCAGACCATATAAAGCTTTGTTCAATTTACATACCTGATCTTTAATATTGTCTTCAAAAAATCCTTTAGGTTGTTCAATGAAAATTTCTTCTTCTAATATTCCATTCAGAAATGCAGATTTGAGATCCATTTGATATACCTTGAAGTTTTTGAAAGCAGCATATGCCAACAATGTTCTAACTCCTTCAAGTTTGGCAACAGGTGCAAAAGTCTCACCATAATCAATTCCTTCTTCTTGGGCATAACCTTTGCAAACCAATCTTGCTTTGTTCCGAATGACCTCTCATTTCTCATTTAGCTTGTTTCTAAAGATCCACTTTGTACCGATTACATTTTTGTCCTTAGGTCTTGGGACTAGTGTCCATGTGTCATTCTTCTTGATTTGATCAATCTCTTCAGTCATAACATTTATCCAATCTTCACTATTGAATGCCTCTTTTACTATTCTTGGTTCAAATTCAGATATCAAACACGTGTTCTGTCTCAGTTTGTTTCTTGTCATCACTGGATCATCCTTATCTCCTATAATCTAACTTGGTGCATGATGTCTTCTGACATATTTGGCTAATACAGGCTCGATAGGTTCTGTATGATCCTCTTCATCACTCGATAACTGGATATCTTCCTCATTTCCTTCAACAGTTATCTCTGTAGGACTTTTTGTTTGCACATAGACAAATTCATCATAGTCTTCTGGTTCTTTGGAATTCCTGTCATCAGTTCTTTATGCAAATTCATCAATTTTCACATTTGCACTTTCTACTATTTTGTTAGATGATTTGATCAGACATTTAAATGCTTTGCTTTTAGAAGAATATCCTAGAAATGTTCCTTCTTCACTTTTCTAATCAAACTTGCCATTTCTATCATCTTTATGAACATAGCATTTGCTTCCAAAGATCTTAAAATAAATTACATTAGGTTTCTTGCCATACCAGATTTCATAAGGTGTCTTCAAAGTACCTTTCTTCAATTGAACTCGGTTCAAGGTGTAAACAACTATTCTTATTGCTTCTCTCCAAAATTTTTGTGGAACCTTCTTCTCAATCATCAGTGTTCTAGCACAATCCACAATACATCTGTTTCTTCTTTCAGCTATTCCATTCTGTTGTGGAGTCCTCGGTGCAGAGACTTGTGTTTTAATACCATGATCATTGCAAAATAGGTTGAACTCATCATATGTGAACTCTCCTCCTCTATCTGATCTAAGACATTTTAGTTGTCTTCCTATTTCATTTTCAACTCTAGCCTTGTACCACTTAAACATTTGAAAAGCTTCTGATTTTTCTTTCAAAAACATTACTGACATCATCCTTGAATAATCATCCACAAATAATATGAAATACTTATCACCATAATAACTTTGAACTTTCATAGGACCACAAAGATCAGTGTGTACAAGATCTAAAATTCCCTTAGAAGTGTAGGAATTACTTGTAAAGCTGGATCTTGTCATCTTGCCCATTTGGCATCCTCGACACATAGCATTCTCAGGTTTTTCAAGACTCGGTAGACCTCTTACTCTGTGCTTCTTACTTATCTTGATCAAGTTATCAAAATTAACATGACAAAACCTTTTATGCCATAACCAAGTGTTATCAATCTTTGCATGCAAGCACTTGTTGTGAGTAGAGTCAAGGTGAAATGTATTACCCTTTGTTTGTGTCCCAGTAGTAGCTAACTTTCCATTTTTGTCATGAACTTTGACAATTCCTTTCTGAAATTCTATTCGGTAACCTGTGTTGTTTAGCTGTGCTACACTCAACAAATTATATTTCAAGCCTTCAACCCAATAAACATTATTACATCTTGCTTTATCAAGAAGTTTTATGGATCCTTTACCTCTTACTGGACATGGTGCATCATTACCAAATCTAACATAGCCTCCATCATAATCTTCTAACATAACAAACTTGTGTTTATCTCCTGTCATATGATGTGAGCATCCACTATCTATGATCCAAGAATCATTAGTGTTTATGTAAGATATTAGGGCTTTTTCTTCATACCTTTCTTCATCTAATCCATCCTTGATAGCCACATAAACAACTTCCTCTGTATCAGTCTCATCTGATTTATCATCTTCAGATTCCTCATCAGCAATTAAGCAGGTCTTTCTATCTCTTCTTCTGAAGTCTCGGTGACCTCTGTAATGATTATCTTTTTATCTGTCATCTCGGTAATCTCTCTTTTCAGTGAAATCTTTGTCAGGATAGTTAGAAGCCATATGTCCAATCTTATCACAATTAAAACATTTCAAGGGTAGTTTTCCCTTATACTTACCTTTGCCTCTTGGTAACCTTTTGGCCAATAGTGCTTCAAACTCTTCTTGCTTTCTGATTTCTTCATACAGTTTGTGTACCTCCTCCATGTTCTTCTGAAATCTTTCACTTGCTCCACTATGATCTCCTCCAGAGCACTTATACTTTCTTTCATTGTAATCATTAGATTCATTCAGATGAAAAGAACTAAATGCAAATTCAACTTTATTTACCGATGACCCACTGTTATCAAAATTACTTAACTTAAATGCATGTAGCTTACCAATAGTAGCATCCAAAGAAACTGGCATATTAGGTATAGACCTTAGTTCATTGATTGCAGAGACTCAGATTGCATAGGTAGGTAGAAGGGTTCTTAACAACTTACTTGTCACATCCTTTTCTTCAATAGTTCCTCCTGCTCCCTTGATTTGATTTACAATCTCCTTTAGTCTTGTACTATACTGGGTTATGTTCTCACCTTCATTCATCCTCATAGATTCAAGTTGTCCTCTTAGACTATCAACTTTTTCTCTTTGAACATGTTCATCTCCTCCATATACAGATATGAGCTTAGTCCACATAGCCTTCACATCATTGCAGCCTTCTAGATCATTAAACTCATAATCGGTCAATGCAAATGTTATTTCAATCATTGCTTGAATGTGTTCTTGCTTTGCCTTTATCTCTTCCATAGTCAATAGATAGGTGCTCGGTGTAACAAAATCATTCTCCAGATAGTATATAGCATATTCTCCAACTCTTGATAGATGTAGCTTCATCCTTTTCTGCCATGTAGAGAAACTTGACTTATTCAGCTTAGGTGCATCCCTCTTATACATCTTTGGGTCTTTAACTCAAGTGCCTTTAAACTTTCCTTTTAGAGTCCAAAGCTCTAATACCAATTGATAGTTTTGATACTTAATATAAGTACAGATCTGATAGCCAACAAGATGAGAGGGGGGGTGAATCATACAAACTTAATCATTAATGAAAACATCAGATTCTACCTCGGTAACATATATCAGTCATAGAATAAAAACTATCAAACATGCAAACTCAAAAGCATATGAACAATATAAACCTCATAACACCAGATTTAACGTGGAAACCCAAATAGGGAAAAACCACTGTGGGATTTCAGACCCACTAAGAAAGAAATATACTCTTCTAGAGTATGCTCGGTTAAAAGCCAATCCTGTTAAAGATTACAAAACACATTGCTAGATGTGACCCGATTAAGGGATTTCCCTCAGATCTGTTAGGATCTTCACTTTGTTAGAAGTGACCTTGTCAAAGGATTTCAAACACTCATTTAGAATGTCATCTTGTTAGAGGATTTACTTATAAGATTGTTAAGTCCACTCGGTTAAGAGATTTCCTATTACTTTCACAAGCTAATAGTAATACAATCTATCTGCAACTTCACATCTAAAATGCTAAAGCAGATTCTTATTTGTTCAACACAATCTAGACATAGAACTATTCTTGTCTATCTGCTGGGCATCAATACTCTGTTATTCCAACAGGTCTTCAAGCTTCTGTGCTCGGTGATCACTATGTAGCATCCCTGTGCATACACTTTCCCGCATACACTATTTATCAACGGTTCCTTATTTATAAACAATCATCTAACTGCTTAATCTCCTTGATCACATTTCCCATGATCAATCATAGCCATCAAATCTTCAATCTTGTCCAGGTTCATTGTATCTGATGATCTGAAAAATGTTTTACCCTGCCTCGGAACTTGCACAATCATCTTGGAACTTGTGTTAAGGTAATGCGGTTCAATTTGAGCTGTAGATCTTCTTGCCGACTTTCCATTGCCTTAGATTTGTTAACAAACTTCTTCCACAGCTTGCCAATCATTGGTCCGCTCCAGCTCATCAACTTCTTTCATTAAATATCACATGTAAACATTCAATGGATTCTGTTATAGCTTGGTTACAACTTGGTGAATACTAAACTTTACTCGGTAGACATTCTGTCTTCCTTAACCGACTGCGATAACCTTAGGGTTTACCGACTAGGTTCCTTAGGGTTTACCGACTAGGTTCTTTGCCTGATAACATAGTGTAGTATTAACCTTTACATTTTACAACATATGTATGATGTTAAAACAATCTAAAACATCAAGATCTCATCATTGTTTGACTTGTTAGAGTTGCCCATTGAATAACTTATCCCTTTATTCATCATATTCTTTCCCGTGTCTTTACCGACTTCTTTATAATCTTCATATCATATTTCTTAAGATATGACAACATCATACTGAATTAGAAAATCAATCTCTTGACATCAATGACAAAATAATAATATCAAGATAGTAAAACATCTTTAATCAGTTATGTCCATAATCATCAACAAAATTCTCAATATCCTTGTTATATTGCCAACATAACTATCTTAGTGTCTTGTACCGGTTGAGGCATTGTCGGATTAGTTATGATCACTTCCACTGCTAGTTCTCTGTCATATGATATAGATTGATCTATGTATTTCTCATCCACTTTCACATTTGTGCTGTCCACAATTTTCTGTAATCTTTTGTTATAACATCTATATGCTTTGCTCTGAATTGAATATCCAAGAAATATCCCTTCATCACATCTAGGATAAAAATTCCCATCAGATCATCCCTTTTGATATAACATTTACTTCCAAAAATTCTAAAATAATTAAGAGTAGGTGTATGTCCAAACCATAATTCATAAGGAGTCTTACCGGTTTCACCTTTGATATGAACTTTGTTGAATGTGTAGACTGTTGTACTCACTGCTTCTCTCTAGTAGATGTGAGACAATTTGTCTTCCATCATCATGGTTCTTGCTGCATCCAAAATAGTTCTATTCTTCCTTTCCACTACTCCATTCTACCGAGGAGTCTGGGGTGCAGATAACTATCTCCTAATTCCATTTATCTCACAAAAACTATTAAATTCATGAGATGTGAACTCACTGCCTTGATCTGATCTCAGACATTTGATTTTCAATCCAGTTTTTGTTTCCACATTTGCTTTAAAGATCTTGAATTTCTCAAAAGCTTCAGATTTCTCCCTTAGAAAAGTTACCCACACCATTCTAGAATAATCATTAATTATTAGCATGAAGTACCTATCACCTTAAAAGCTTCTAGTCCTTGTTGGACCACATAAGTCGGTATGAATCAAATAAAGCACATCATTAGAATTATCATGTATGCTCTTAAAAGAAGTTCTAACTTGCTTTCCCAATTGACATTCCTTACATACCAGATTATGAGGCTTTATAATCTTAGGTATATCTCTAATTGCCTTTGTTGAACTGATCTTAACAATACAATCAAAATTAACATGACACAACCTCTTATGTCATAACCAAATCTCATCAATATGAGCAATCAAACATGTCTTATTACTGGTGTTCAAGTGAAAGATATTACCTCTAGTCTAAGTACTGGTTGCAATCTCCAAACCAGTTCTGTTAATGATTTTCCATTTTCCATTTTTGAATTGAAGTTGGAATCCCTTATCCACCAATTGACAAACACTTAAAAGATTATGCTTTAAACCTTATACATAGTAGACATTATCAGTATTATTCTTGCCATCCAAAGAAATAATACCTCTACCTTTGATCATACATGCTTTGTCATCCCCAAATCTGACTTGACCGTCATTGTATTCTTGTAGGGACAAAATTTTTCTTTTATCTCTAGTCATATGATGTGAGCATCCAATATCAATTACCCATTCATCCTTGTCTTCAGCTTTTGCTGCCAGAACCTTTTCTTCATTCTTGATAACCGATTTCGGTTCATCTTCCTTTATAGCATATAACACCCATTCCTTTCCATTGTCGGATCCACTAGTAGAATCTCCTGTCGATTCATCCTCTGAGTCATCACTTACTCCTTCCTCATCCGCTATGTAGCATAGTTTGTTTTTCTTGAATCTTTATTTGTTCTGATTAGGCTTAAATTATTTCTTAACTCTTTCTTCAAATCTTGCATTCCTTTATCAGATGCAAAATAACCAATCTTATTACATGCAAAACATTTAAAAGGTGCTTTTCCTTCATACTTACTTCCTGTCGGTCCTTTAGGCACTCTTCTAGCAAAAAAGGCTTCAAGTTGCTCAAATTCTTCATCCTCTTTCCTCATATCTTCCAATTATTTTGCATATAGGGCTTTCTAATCACTTTTGTCGGTAGATGATGATGCATGAAAAGCAGGTTCAGATTTTGCAGCTCCAGAGGGTCCAAATTATTCAAGCTCTGAAGCAGATAATTTTCCAATCAGAATGTCTCTGTTAACTGAAGTGTTTGCCATTGTTCTCAATTCATTTTTTGCAGTAGCCTTCATCTTGTAAGCTGGTGGTAGGACTCTCAAAACTTTAAAAATTATTTCAGCTTCACTCTGAGATCCTCCACAACATTGAATTCCCGTGACAATCTCATTTACTCTTTCCATAAATGTAGCAATTCTTTCATTACTTTCCATCTTCAAGTTCTCATATCTTACCCGGTAACCATCAAGTTTAGCAATTTTGATAGTAGGGTCACCTTCATTCAAAGTTTGCAATTTATTGCACATAACCTTTGCAAATGATTTATCAGTCAATCCCATGATTTACTGATCACTGAGTGCACACAAGAGGGATTCTCTTGCTCTGTAATCATTTTTAATATTTTTGTCCAAGTCTGTTGGAGTAGGATTTCCAGAATCTGGAACATAAGGTGTATATCCTTTCTCAGTGATCTCCCAAATATCCTTACCAAGACATCTAAGATGAGTCTCCATTCAGATTTTCCATATCCCATAGTTTGTTCGATCAAGCTTAGGGATTTCTCTTCTGAAAATAGTTGCCAGTAGATTTGAATTATTAGTTGCCATAGGATCTACCTCAAGTAGTTAAGCTTCTGCAAAAGAGGACCAAAGCTCTGATACCAATTGTTATAATAACCGGTGGACAACTGAGAGGGGGGGGTGAATTAGTTGTCAACAAATTATATTAATCAAACCACTTTATAACCTTTAATCGAAGCACATAAACATTGAATACCAGAATAGCAGAAACAGATACCGGTAAGCAATAAAACTTAAGAATGAAACAAAGAATTAACACAAAGCAACCATACCACATAACACCATGATTTGTATGCGGAAAACCTGGTAAAGGGAAAAACCATGGTGGGAAGCCTACCCACAGTCAGATAATACTTCTATAGAAAGTGTGTGATATAATAAGGGGCCCGCACATGCAGGGAGGCACACTGCCTAGAGCATACTACTCATTACAAAGGAGTCTCACTGACTATAGAGAGGTTATAACCACCTCAATATAACTAGACAAAAATCCAGAAGAATGAACTGCCAATGATAGCATCTACCATGCCTAATTATAGTCTCGATTAAGCTCAATACTGGAGGCCTTTGACCTCTTACATAAACCCAATTCGATTACCTATGATCGACCAAATCTCCTTCCCATATGATATTTCATTCCATGACCATTACCACCATGACCACAATCTACAATGAGATCTTACATCAATTTATACAAACCCTAAGGCCTAAACCAATTAGGTCGGCCACCTAAAAGATATTACAATAAGATCATTACATACATCCATATTACAATGATATGCCATGTCGGCTTTAGACCAAAACAATATTAACCAATCCATAAATCATCCCGGTAATGTGTAGAGAACATGTAACATGATACCAGTCCATAACCTAGAGCCAAGTAGATTTACTACGCCAAAGCGATGTCTCCAACCAATCGAGGCACGAACAAAGATCACCTTCTGCATCCTGAATTCCATCTAGAAGCTGCACCAACACCACTTATACATCCTGTCAAAGATTCTCAGTGAAAGCTATGTCAGTAAAACCTTAAACCCTCACTGGTATAGGCTTACTAGAGTGTATGATTGATGAATACTAAGAGGGGGGGGTGAATTAGTATCCCAAAAAATACTGTAAACAAACTTTTAAACATTTTAGTAGTTAACCGGTAAAACAGATTCACCAATAAACTGGTTAAGATAAATGCAAACCAAATAGCAAACAAAGCATTCACCCACAAGAGCACAATCACCATAACACAAGATATTTGACGTGGAAACCCAAATGGGAAAAACCATGGTGAGTAGAAACTCACAAGTAACTATTTGCAGAATAGAAACTAGACCGGTTAAGGTCAAACAATGTTCTTCACCAGAACAGTTCCTGTTAGGAATCTAAATCTTTGTTAGGATATAAATCCTATTAAAGACTACCTTGTTAAAGGATTTCAGATCCATAGTTGTGAACCACCTTGTTAGAGGATTTACAAAGGCTTTGTTGAGCCTACCTGGTTTAGGGCTCTAGACTTGTCGTAGATGTGAGTAATCAACAAGTGAATGATCTAGCTAATAGCACAGTCTACTTAATTAGATCCTTGATAGCTCCTTGTTAATGCATTTCAACATTACTTCAGTCTTCAATATCTCCACATTCTGTCTCTTCACATAGACCTAATCTTCTCTTCAATGATCGCACATAACCATTTAAATTCTATATCTCACATATCACACATCTCATATGCAAACCCTAGACATGATGTCAATATAAAGGAAACTGATTTCATGTCAGTCCAATAGGATTAGACTATAAGTTCCTAGGTTCAGTGTATCTAGACACATTTGGTAAAACGACACAAAACACCTCCAAAGTGTTGGTGGATGATAGCTCATCACACATTACAGTAATAGCAGTTGGTAACTCATCACAGAGTAATACCGGTTAATACAATAAACCAATTACCAGTTGTCAAAAATGAAGATTGGTAGATCGTAGTGTTCTGATCAAAAGTTAACTACCGCTTGGTTCCTTCGTACCGCTTGAGCTCCTCGAACAGCTTGGGATCCTCATACCGCTTGGGGTCTTCATACCGCTTGCGGTCTTCATACAATCTGTGACCGGTAAACCATTTTCTGCAAAACACTAATAGTCTAAAGACTATACATTCAATAATACACAATACTGGTTGGAGCAATTACCGGTTGAGCATAACTCATATATCAAGAAAGTGTGTGTCCATCAATGACATTCAAAACATCATCAAAATGCCAACAATCTCCCCCTTTGGCATTGATGGCAACACTTAGGAAAATTTTGACATCTAAGTGTTTTACAACAATAACACAAAAGATGCTACAATCAAAATTACGCCCCCTAAGCATATACACTACCCCTTTTGCAAAGATTACAATGTACACTACTCCCCAAAATGGTAACATGAAAGTGCATGAGATGGTAACATTCACCAAAATTTTAATGTACACTACTCCCCCTTTGCCAACAATGACAAAGTAATGCAAAGTAACCCCTGTTTCCTTATACAATAAAAATAGAGTAAATGTTCATGACAATAAGGAATGAAATTTCTCAAAAATAGATTTAAAGTCCTGCACAAAAGTTTTCATGGCCAATATCCATGATTCAAGTAAGGAGGTAGAAACCTCACTTTCAGTCTTCATCTGGAATGCCAGTTCCTCCATTGCATCGATGATACTTAGCTCTTGAGTTATCGTGATGGCTTCCAAGTTGAGAAAACATCTCTAAAGAACCTGTAGTTTAGGTAATAGGAGCAGTTGAAGCTCCCACAAATCTTGAGTCCAGTTGCTAATCTCTAAGTCCATCTTGGTCATTTGATGCTGATAATGATGCACAATTTGTCCATAGGCAGTGAATAAGTCATAGGGAATCTTGAAGGTGCTAATATATTCCTGTAACTCTGATTGGAGTTTAGCTTTCTGTTTGAGCAAATCTTCACAAAATAGATGGGGTTGGCAGATTTTACTCAGCAGTAATTTACCTTCACCATAGCAACACTGATATCATTCTGCTGCTTCAGTAGTTGTGTCCTTAGTTCATTCATTTTCTTGACTAAGGTAACATTGAGTGCCTTTTCATGGTTCTTCTTTGCAGTTGCTTCACCAACATCTTCCAAGCATTGTACCTGGTCCTCCACTATGGTACAGAGAAGTTTGAGCTTGGATAGAGAGGAATCGGTACTGGGGAGGTTGGTACCGAGAATTAGACTGGTAAGGGTGTCAACCATAGTTTGTATGACATCCTGTTCTTTCTTCCTTCACAATTCTTCTAGGCTCTCTTGTGCAAGTTTGATTCTTTGTAGTAGCTCAGACTCATCTGCTGATTGAGTCTGACTTGCAAGAGTTAGATCAATAGGACTGGTGGTATCAACCTGTTTGGTTTGATCACTGGTTACTTTAGGAGTCTTCTCTCCTTTTTTTTTGATCTCTGCTTGTTTGTTCTTCTCTACTTCCTTCTCCTCTTCTGCTCTTTTCTCCTCCTTTCTTTCTTCTTTTGCTCCTCTTCTTGTTTTTTCTTCTCTTCCTCCTTCCTTTCTTCTTCCTTTCTCTTGTCTTCTTCTTTCTTCTTGTCTTCTTCTTTTCTCTTATCTTCTTCTCTCTTCTTCTCTTCCTCTTTCTTCTTTCTTCTTTTCTTCCTCTTTTTCCTTCTCTACCTCTTTTCTCTTATCTTCCTCTTTCTTTTTCTCTTCCTCTTTTCTCTTGTCTTCCTCTTTCTTTTTCTCTGACTATTTCCTCTTGATTTCTTCTTGCCTTGCTTTTTCCTCATGCTCTTTCTCCACTTTCTCTTTCTCTTGTTTCTCTTTCTCAGCTTGTTCTTTGTTAGGAGTGACATCCTCAATATCTAATGCATCAACATCAATAGGATCAATTTGTTTTGTCACTCTTTCTCCTTGACTATCAAATACCTCATCCGGTTTGCTTGATGATAGGTCAGGTTCTTGTTCAGTCTTCTTAGTGGCTTCAGCTATCTGGTGTATTTCGACAACAACTTTAACATGTATATGTGTGTCCTTTTCCACTTCAGAAGCTTTACCTTCTAGTAGCCTGAGTATTCTCCTTCTCATGAAGAAGATGCCTTTGTTCTTATCCACTATTTTAAATAATTCAGAATTTGAAGCATCAGGAAAGTATTGTGCAAAAAATTTCTCATTGATCTCTTGTTCTCTTTCAATGGCAATGCACCATTTATTATCTAAAGAATCATACATCTGGTGTAATCGATCTAATCTCAGATGGCGACTGGTCATTAATACATAAGTATTTAATGACTTCCTGTTCTACCTCTTCTTTCTCATTATCATTAAAATCATCAAAATGTTATTTTAAATCATCAAGCAATTTCCTCCTAATGTTCTTAATTGTCCTCTGACAATGTGTCATTGGCTTATAAGAAGAAATATCTATATTTACTGGTGCTGAAGTTGTAGGTACATTACCGGTAGACTTCGGCTTTTTGCTTGATTGCCTTGTCTTCTTTGTTTGAATCTTTGGTTCAGTGTCTTCTTCCTCCGGTGAGTGGGTTCTGGATTTTCGCTCCCTCTCAAAGACTTTTGTCGGAATGATCTCAGGTTTCTTTTTGGATGGTGACCACTTGGTCACTTTCGGATTGGCAGAGGTAACCGGTGCAGATACCGATGGCACTGCTTTGCCTTTTTTCTGTTTTGGTTCTTCGATCGATGTGACCCTTTCCACGTAGGTACCGGTTCTCTTTTTCTTTGCATCCAGTGGTGAGGCAAGTAGGGTAGATGCATACCCGATCAACATGTCATTCACCACTTCATACCCCATAGGTTCAACTACTTCCTTTCTGGCGCTTCCATTATGCATTCATCTATCCTTGTTGTGAAGCAAATGTAATCTTCATACTTCTTCACAATATCATCAGATATCCTCATTCTTTGGCTCATCTTTCATTTGAATTGATCAAAATACTTGTTTAGAACCTCAGGATATGTAGTTCCCACTACTTGTAGACTCTCCTTGATCTGCCTAGAAATTGGTAGGTCAGTAGATCATTGAATATCACCTACTCCAGGGAAATAACCTTGAAAGAAGAAGAATAAACTGACCAGAAGTTGACCAAACCTGAACCTTAGAGAATTATCCTGTTTGATAGACTTCAGATTCAACAACAATTGCTTCTGTAGACAGGTACATAGGTCAAATGTAGTGTCTTCTTGATCATCCTGTAAGCAACATTCACTGTAGCAGTAGGGCCATAATTCATTTTGCTGGCATAAAATATCTGGTAACCAATCACCATGCAAGCATATTTTACCAGATCATCAAAGATGGTGTTGACGGTCATCACCCGTTGGTCACTCATAGAACTGATGAGCTTTGTCATTTCAATTTTGGTGACCTTTCGTAGAGCTGGTACCTCTCCAATATTGCAGAAACTGGTGATGACATAAATTCCTTTCGGTGTGATGTCATGGGTCCACTCGAGATACATCTTGTCACCATGCACTCTGCTAAGGATGATGTGAATATGTTCTTCTGTGAACTCTTATAGAAAATATACCACATTGTGCAGTTTCATCTTCTCAAGGATATTATACTTAGGTTTGATCTTCTTGTCATCCCCATAGAATAGACTTAGCTAGGAATGAATCACTAGGGATCCTAGGTCTTCCAATTTACAGTCTATATACCTTGAAATATCTCCCTCAACAATAACTCCGATGGGTATTTGAGATAGGGCATTGTATTTCATTTTCTTTTGAAGAAATTCGGCCGAATCTACAGGTGCACTAGAACTAGAGTGCAATGCAGAAGCCATGATCAAATGATAAGTAAGAATTTTGGAAAATACCTTCACAAACTAGAATTTAGGTTTTCCAATGTTGCGCACAAAACACCACTTCGGTTGCAAGTTCACTGCTTAGAGTTCTTCACTGATTGCTTGAAGATGGTTGCAAGATTTCGCACAAGATTTCGTCAACTGCTAGACAAATTGCTCTGGTTTCTCTGCTCTTGAAAAATTCTTCTTTCGAAAACAGATAAGTGATAATGACGATGAAAATCCCTTTTAAACAACTCTCACCGACCGTAATAAATGCATCACCGCTAGGGTTCAAACCCTAATTTTGCCTTTTACTGCTTCAAATCTTCTGCCATCTGAGAGGTAACATATACTGGTAAGGGTATTTACTGATATAAACTGGGGGTTTAAAATATTTCACCGATATGTTCCCCCTAAGCTTTTCTGAAGCTCTGTTTGCCAGTTCAGAGACTTCCACACTAGGTGCAGAAGTAGGTTCATCTTGTGACTCTCTTTCTGATTTCTTTTTCCAAGTTTTGTTCATTTCCACTTGAACGGTTTCAACATCAATCTTCCATTCTAGAGTGATCGATATATCATTCGATAGGTTCTTTCTCAGTCTGCAAGTTCTAGCAATGTGTCTCAGTTTGTTGCAATGATAGCATACCATTCTAGGTGTTCTCCATGGTCCATTATTCATACTTCCATTCTTCCTTCTGCATATTGTAGCAGTGTGACTGCTACCACGACTAATCAAACAAGTTTATCTCTAACTAGTTGCCACTTGATAACCACCCGACCGATGGTCATAGGTATTGTACCGGCTAGGATTCCAGTTCATAGGAAGTTCCAGAATAAATCCTTGAGTCCTTGGAGGATATCTCCTAGTGTTGTGTAAAACTAACCTGCATTCAAATTCTCTATGCCCAAACTTGTTGCATGCATAATAGTTTCCATTGAATCTATTGGATCTAGGCATATTGTTTTGAAAGTAAGGAAAATTGTTGTAGGCCTTGCTTCTACACACATTAGCAGCATGTCCTTCTTTGAGACAATTAAAGAAAACAAGTTTAAATTTTTGCTTACCTTTATCCTTGGATGTCGGTTGCTTCTTTGATGCTTCAGCTTTTGTTCCAGAGGTCGCACCTTCCTCATATCTAGATAAACCAAGTCTAGTGGTATTCTTTATTGGCTTTGCCGATTCTAGCTTTTGCTCTATCTTAACAGTACTCTGATTGAATTTGGCAAGTATCTCCTTTGACTCGGTAAGTTCCTTGGAAATAGCAGCATTGGATTCCATCAAGGTTGCATTCTCAGAAATAGCCATGTTTAGTTCACCTTGCATTTCTTCTTTTTCCACTTTACTCTCCTGAAGATGAGCGGTAAGGGTACTGATTTCTTGCTTCAGCTTGGAGATCTCATGATCTTTGTGTTTTACCAGATCTTCAAATTTCCTTTTGTTCTCAAGCTCCTGACTCATTCTGATAGTCAGTCCTTCCAACTCCCTTCTCAGGTTGGCTTTAGATTCATTTAGTTTTTCAACTTCTTCAACTAGGGCATCCATGTCTGCTTCATCAAAAGAGCTATTTTCAATGATTTCCATCAGTTTATCAGCATGCTCTCTTCTTTTGGCTAAAGAGGCTTTATACACAAGCGCACAATCACCATAACACAAGATATTTGACGTGGAAACCCAAATGGGAAAAACCATGGTGAGCAGAAACTCACAAGTAACTATCTGCAGAATAGAAACCAGACCGGTTAAGGTCAAACAATGTTCTTCACCAGAACAGATCCTGTTAGGAATCTAGATCTCTGTTAGGAGATAAGTCCTGTTAAATACTACCTTGTTAAAGGATTTTAGATCCACAGTTGTGAACCACCTTGTTAGAGGATTTACAAAGGATTTGCTAAGCCTACCCAGTTAAGGGCTCTAGACTTGTTGAAGATGTGAGTAATCAACAAGTGAATGATCTAACTAATAGCAAAGTCTTCTTAATTAGATCCTTGACAACTCCTTGTTAATGCATTTGAGTATTACTTCAGTCTTCAATATCTCCACACTCTTTCTCTTCACACAGACCTAATCTTCTCTTCGATGATCATACATAACCATTTCAATTATATATCTCACATATCACACATCTCACATGCAAACCCTAGATATGATGTCCTTATAAAGAAAACTGATTTCATGTCGGTCCAATAGGATTAGACTACAAGTTCCCAGGTTCAGTGTATCTAGACACATTTGGTAACATGACACAAAAACATCGCCAAAGTGTCGGTGGATGATAACTCATCATAGAGTAATACCGGTTAATACAATATACTAATTACCAGATGTCAAAAATGAAGACTAGTAGATTGTAGTGTTCCGATCAAAAGTTAACTACCACTTGGTTCCTTCATACTGCTCGAGCTCCTTGAATAGCTTGGGATCCTCGTACAGCTTGGGGTCTTCATACCGCTTGCGGTCTTCATACAATCTATGACCGGTAAACCATTTTCTGCAAAACACCAATAGTCTAAAGACTATACATTCAATAATACACAATACCGGTTGGAGCAATTACCGGTTGAGCATAACCCAGACATCAAGAAAGTGTGTGTCCATCAATGACAATTAAAACATCATCAAAATGCCAACAATGATAGCATCCAATCATCAAGTCAATACCAAATGACCAAAACATACTCCAGAAACATCAACCAAACATATTCCATTGATCCAAACATGTCGGTAGTATCCAACTAATAGTCCCTTTTGCCGGTAACACTAGTTATTCTACTGGTAACCAAAATATGTCTGCTAGTAACCAATCATAACAACTAGTGTTGACATCAATGACAAAAAATCAATGCAACACATAATCAATTCCTTCATATTGCCAACCACCACCACCAATAATCAATCCAACAACCAATTCGATTCACTGAACCAATCCAAACCCCACAACAAAATTTCCATTCCAGGTTGATCATTGCATCACAACAATCAACCTCAATGCAAATACACTCCACTTGCTGAATCTATCAAGGTTGTTTTGATCTAGAAGCTTGTCAAGCCTGATATTGTTGTATTTCCCATGCCTCATCCATATGAGTCTAACCAACCAAAACCATGATGGTATAATGAGTGAATATTGTGAGTACCATCATGTCTAGGGCCATGATACACGTAAATGTATGATACTAAAGAACTATATTCAAGACCTTATTGACAAAGGCAATATTGAGGTTATGATTGCTAAGCCTAACAATTTTAATGATAAGCTCAAGATGTATCAATACCCCTTCCCCAAGCATGGTAAGGAGAAAGGCTCATCATGTCATTCAGTCCCTTATGACTCTACCAACAATGTCACCAGATTTGACTCCTTGGTAGGTCGCATTGAACCTATTGACACTCATGTTAATACCATCACTATCCTAGAATCTGACCTTGCATCAACACCTTGCAGACCCATGGTAGCCATTCAAGGAGCCCTTCCTACTCAACCATCTAGAAGACCACTTCAATCCAAGATTATCATCGAAAGTGCTTCACCCTCCAACTTGTCTCTCCAAAATGATTGCAACATCACCACCCGTTGAGGGAGAGTCACTATCCAAGGAGCTCCTCCTCCTCCTCCTCCTCCTCCTACCACTTCCACATCATTGGCCAATCGCTACAACATCCTTCACCACCTTGGCAAGATGCCTACACAGATTTCCATCCTCAAGCTTCTCAAGTCTTCACTCATCCATAAAGAGATCCTTGAAAAAGCCTTCCAGGAATCTCGTGTCCCTAACAAAATTAATGTGGCTTAATTCCAAGCCTTCATAATTAATCTTGTTGTGCAACATCACTTGATTTTCACCTCCAAAGACACTCCATTCGCTGATGCCTCTCATAATAAACCCCTTCACATTGAGGCCATTGTACATAAACACAAAATAAAGAGTCCTTATAGATGGTGGATCCAAACTAAACCTCTATACATACAAATTAATCAAATAATTGGGAATCTTTGAAGATTTGGTTGATACATCTGACAAGATTATAATAAAGGCATATGATGATGCAGAAAGGGTCTCAAAAGGTACTAGCACATTGCCTCTTCAAGTGGGCCCTACAATAATTGAGACTACTTGTTAGGTCTTGGACCTTGATCTCCTATAGAACATACTCCTTGGTCATCCATGGATCCATTCCATTCAAGCCATTCCATCCACCTACCACTAATACCTATAATTCCCATACAATGTTAGAGTAATCACCATCCCGGTTGATCCACAACCTTTTCAATATTGCAATATCCTTGAAGGAAAACATCCCTACCAGTGTTCACTCAACACACCTTATTCACCACCATTAGATACTTCCAATGTAGCATCCATCTCCACCCAACTTAAGATCAAGGTCAAGATTGTTGACAATGACTATGGAGAATATACCCTTTAAAAATATTCTATGTGTGACATCTCCCTCCTCCAAAATCTTATGGTAGGCCTAAGGAAATCAAAATTTAGAAGAAACTCACCATGCAATGAAAGAAAACTACTTTTCAGTAGTGGGGCCAACTTGACAAAGAGAGCCTTGAAACTGATGTCACTTCTTGGCTCTACAGAGAAGAAAATGAAGTACCTACAGATATTCCTAAATAAATGTATCCTAAGGCATAAACTATAGTAGAAAAGATGGGTTACAAAGGACATGGTCTTGGACCTAAGGAACAAGGAAGAAAAACAACCATCTCACCAACTTCATACAAACACAATAGGGGCTTGAGTTACTCTCCAGTGCCTAAAGTTACCATCGCTGGTGCTCCAACAAACCATCCCTCTGACATCAGAGACTCTAGTGGAGAGGAATTTCATGAAGTGCCTTTTGAATACCTTGATGACATATTCACTAACACCTACATAAACACCATCACTCCTATTACTCCTTCCACCCCATCAGACCTTCCCCTTATATACCCTGAACTCATTAACTAGGAACAACAAGGGCTAGTGGCTCTTGATATATATGTGGATGGTCATGCTCTCTCAACATTACTAAATATATGCGACCTTGAAGATCACACGACCATCAATGAAATTAAACTCAATAGAGAGGCATAATTTGGTAGTTGGGTCAACTCCCTCAGTTGCAAAAGTGAAAATAAAAATAAAAATCAAAAGTCCCTTGGTGAAAACCTCAAAGAGACACCTTTGGACATGAAAAAAGTGAAAAAAAGGACATATCTTCTAGTGAAAACCTAGATCAGGCACTAGAAGATGAGGGACTTGACTTTCCCACCATGGTTCCCCCACTACAGGAAAGATCATCACTGCTGATTGAAGAGACCGACACAATCAACATGGGTATTGAAGACAATCCAAAGAATGTGCTTGTGGCTAAATCTCTTATAGATTAGGAAAAGTAGAACATTGTGAACTTCCTCAAAGAGATAGATCAATTTTGCCTAGTCCTATGCTAACATGATAGGCTTAGATCCAGCGTTAATAGTGCATAACCTTGTTGCCTAACCAGATGCAAAACCGGTTTAAAAAAAAAACTCCATAAGATGCACCCTCAAATTGCTCTACTAGTCAATGTAGAGTTACCAAAAATGCTTGATGTTGGCTTCATCAAACCCATTGACTATCTAGAGTGGGTCTAAAAAATTATACTTGTTAGGAAGCCTGTGGGGGGCATACACATCTGCACAAAATTCAAAGACCTTAACAAAGCATGTCCTAAAGATTATTTTCCCCTCCCAAATATTGATATAATCGTTGATCTCACTACTAGACATGAGATGCTCTCCCTAATAGATGACTTCTCTGGCTATAGCCAAATTAAGATTGTTGAAGAAGATCAACACAAGACTTCCTTCACCACTCCATGGGGAACATTATGCTATCAGATTATGTCATTTGGATTGAAGAATGTAGGTGCCACCTATTAGAGAGAAATGACTACCATCTTCCATGATTTCCTACATGACATCATGGAAGATTATGTGGACAATCTTATGGGTAAATCAAAGACACACAAAGGCCACATTGCATTCTTGAGAAGGATCTTTGAGAGATTGGAAAAATACAAACTCTGGCTTAATCCCAAGAAATGTGTCTTTAGAGTCACATTTGGTAAACTCTGGCTTAATCCCAAGAAATGTGTTTCATTATTTCATGCAGAGGAATTGAAGTAGAACTAGAAAAGGTAAAATAATATGGAGTAATTCCTCCTCCTAGGACACTCAAGCAACTCTATAGTCTACAAGGTAAATTTTAGTCCATTTGTTGGTCATAGCATAGCTTATAGACAAGTGTCATCCATTTTCTCATCTCCTATGGAAAGACACCAAATTTCAGTGGGATTGTTTGTGTAAAAAAATATTTTAACAAAATCAAAGAATACTTAGTATCCCTGCCAATCTTGAAGCTTCCCATTCTTGGGTAGTCACTTCTCTTGTACATATCAGCTACCTTAGTGGACTAGGCAGAATTACTAGCACAAACCGATGATCAAGGAAGAGCTAGATATCTACTACGCTGACTGCACATTAGTAGGATATGAGCTAAACTACACTCTAATTGAACGAGCATGCCTTTTAGTGGTCTTTAGTGTTAGATAGTTCAAATAACCGGAAGACAACTGTGAGGGGGGGGGGGGTGAATCAGTTGTCACAGATTACCAGAACATTTAGCAATTAAAACTTTAATACCAAAACCCAAAACACTAATATTGAAATGCTTAAACCAAATACCTGAATAGCAGTTAAACCACTTAAGCATAAACAATAATCAGAGAATAAATACCATCCACATGACACCAAGATTTATACGTGGAAAACTCGGTAAATGGAAAAGCCACAGTGGGAAGCCTACCCACAGTCAAATAATACTTCTGCAATATGTGAATTACAATTGAGGGGCCTGCACTTGCAGGAAGGCCAACAACCTAGAGCACACTGCTCATCACAAAAGGAGTCTCACTGACTACATAGAAATCCAGACTACACTCTAGAAGAATGAATGAACTGCAAAGATAGAATCTCCCATGCCTGAGTATAGTTCCGATTAAGCTCAATACCAGAGGACTAAATCCTCTTATATAACCCCAATTTGATCTTCAATGATCGACCAAATCCTCTACCTGAATGATATTACATTATTCACACATTACATATCCATATCCCATTCCCTGACCATATTCCATGATGATCTACAATGAGATCTTACATCATATATATACAAACCCTCAACCATAAACAATTAGGTCGACCACCAAACAATAAACCAATTACATAATTACAAAACATATCGGCCTTAGAACAAACAAATAATATCCAACTCATAAGACATCCCAGAAACACATCGAGAGGTCCAATCCACACGTTGCATTAAGTTGGCCCATAACGTAGATCAACCGGGATCCAGTATAGGTCCACATGCTAAAGTAGTGATTTGCATTCACCAAGTCTGGAACATGATCACCATCAGTATCCTGAATCCATACTAGAAGCTACACCAACACCACTTATACATATCATCAAATATCTTCAACAAAGCTCTGTCGATGAAACCCTCACCGAAATCTCAAACCAAGCTTCCAAGCAAACAAGATAACATTTGATCACCAGACCAAAATAAATTGAATGAATATGAACATGAGTATCATAAATAAGCCAAATCCATAACTAAATCATATCAAAGCATACCAGATCATGTCAAATCCAAACCAACCGGAAACTACTCAACCTACTGGGACCAGAAGGGTGCCGGTAAAGCATCCAAAATAGCTAGTGTTGACATCATAGAAAAAACATCAATGCAACACATAATCAATTCCTCTAAATGCCCAATAATATCCCCCTTTTGCATTGATGGCAACACTAGATGTGAAAAACATCTAAGTACCAAGAAATGCTAAACAAGTCTCCCCCAATGGAAGATAACCAACAATCTCCCACATAAATATATAGCAATGAAGTTTTGAAATAAAGACCAAACTCCCCTTGTGAAAGATATCTATGTAAAGCTCTGAATTACACATATATCTCCCCCTAATGTATACAATTCTTTTTCACATAAATATCTCTCCCCCTTTGACATCAATGCCAGAAATCTGACAAAATAACCAAAGCAAAAACATAAACCACTGAATCACAAAGCTAACTACTCCTCCTGAGTAGTACCATCCCCACATCAGTGCCATAATGAATAATATCTCTGATAATACATACCAGATTGATGCCAAAAAGTGTCAATCAGTTTTCTGTCGGAGGTGCAGAAACCCCTAACCTGTCTCTGAGTTACTTCAATGGCTATTTAGGCAAAGGTTTAGTGAAAATATCTACAATCTGCTCTTTAGTGCTCACAAAAACCAGTCTAACTTCATTTTCTTCCACCTTCTCCTTCAAAAAGTTATACTTGATATATATGTGCTTTGTCTTAGAGTGAAATAGCAGATTCTTTGATATATCAATAGCAGCAGAGTTATCACAGTGAATAACTACCGGTCCAGTGCAATGCACTTTGATATCCTTCAACATTTGCTTCATCCATAAAAAATGTGTATAGTTAGTAGCAACAACAACATACTCATCTTCAACAATAGATAAACAAGTACATGACTGTTTCTTGTTAATCCATGAAACCAACTTCTTTCCAAGAAAGAAAGCTCCACTGGAAGTACTTTTCCGATCATCAACATCTCGAACCCAATCAACATCTGTATATGCACATAAAGTAAGGTCATCATCCTTAGGGTACCATAAACCATATTTTGATGTACCTTGGAAGTATCTAAAAATCCTTTTCACCACACTTTCATGATTTTCTCTAGGATCACTCTGAAATCTAGATGCAATACAAACAACATTCATTATGTCAGGCCTAGTCTGAGTCAAATAAAGTAGACCTCCAATCATAGATTTGTATCTTGTAGGATTTATCGATGTGGAAACATCTTTCCTTGTCAATTTCTCACTTGTAACCATAGGAGTACTTACTGGTTTGGAATTTCCCATACCAAATTTCTTCAACAATTCCCTAGCATACTTAGTTTGACAGATGAAAATACCTTTATCAGTCTGACTAATCTTCAAACCTAAGAAAAATTTCATTTCCCCAATCATAGACATTTCAAATTCCTTCTCCATATTCTTAGAAAACTCCATGCACAACTTATCTTCACCTCCAAAAATAATGCCATCAACAAATACTTAAATAATCAGTATATCATCATCAGTGATCTTATAATATAAATTATTGTCAGCATTACCCTTAGTAAAACCAAGCTTCAAAAGATATTTATCCAACCTTGCATACCAAGCTCTAGGTGCCTGTTTCAATCCATATAAAGCTTTTCTTAACCTGCAAACCATGTTTTTATCATCTGATAGTGAAAAACCATAAGGTTTTTCAATATAAACTTCCTCATCAAGATCCACATTCAAAAATGCACACTTAACATCCATCTGATAAACCTTGTAGTTTTTATGGGCAACATAGGCAATAAATAATCTTATAGCTTCAATCCTAGCTACAAGTGCAAAAGTCTCTCCATAATAAATTCCTTCCTTTTGAGAATATCCTTTACAAACCAATCTAGCCTTATTCCTTACAACTTGACCATCCTCATTCAATTTATTCCTAAAAGCCCATTTAGTTCCAATAACATTTTTATTTTTAGGCTGGGGAACCAAAGTCCATGTGTTATTCTTCTCAATTTGATCTAATTATTCTTCCATAGCTTTCAACCAATATTCATCTTTACATGCCTCAATTACTGATACCGGTTCAACTTGAGAAATTAAACATACCTCATTAGATGCCAATCTCCTTCTTGTCATCACTCCATTTTTCTTATCCCCAATGATCTATTCTTCTAAATGATTCAATCTCAGATACCTAAGAGTCTTCTGACTATCTATTCTTCTTCTTGGTTTTTTAGTTAATGTTGAATTTTTTGATACTACCGGAGTAACTGGTTCAACACTCTGTTCTCGTAAAGATGCTATTGGTTCAGATATAATCATTTCCACCGTTGGTAAAGACTGTCGAATGTCAAGTTATGAGGTGTAACACTATTCTACGTGGTCTCCCAAATCTCCTTGCCAAGATATCTCAGATGAGTCTCCATTCGAATCTTCCATACTGTGTAATTTGTTCCATCAAGCTTAGGAATATCTCTCCGAAATATAGCTCCAGATGAAATGGATGAACTTGAATTGTTAGTTACCATAGGATCTTCCTCAAGCGGTTAAGCTTTCTGCAGAGAGAACTAGAGCTCGGATACCAATTGTTAGATAGTTCAAATAACTGAAAGACAACTGAGACAGGGGGGGTGAATCAGTTGTCACAGATTACTAGAATATTTAGCAATTAAAATTTTAATACCGGAACCCAAAACATTAATATCAGAATGCTTAACCAAATAACTGAATAGCAGTTAAACCAATTAAGCATAAACAATAATTAGAGAATAAATAGCATCCACATAACACCAAGATTTATATGTGAAAAACTTGATAAAGGGAAAAACCACGCTGGGAAACCTACCCACAATCAGATAATACTTATGTAGTAAGTATGTGAATTACAATTGAGGGGCCTGCACTTGTAGGAAGGCCAACAGCCTAGAGTGCACTGACCATCACAAAAGGAGTCTCACTGACTACATAGAAATCCAGACTACAATCTAGAAGAACAAATGAACTACAAAGATAGCATCTCCTATGCCTAAGTATAGTTCGAGTTAAGATCAATACCAGAGGACTAAATCCTCTTACATAAACCCAGTTCGATCTTCAATGATCAAACAAATCCTCTGCCTAAATGATATTGCATTATTCACACATTACATATCTATATCCCATTCTCTGACCATATGCCATGATGATCTACAATGAGATCTTACATCATATATATACAAACCCTCGACCATAATCAATCAGGTCAACCACCAAACAATAAACCAATTACATAATTACAAAACATGTCATCCTTAGACCAAACAAATAATATCCAACTCATAAGATATCCCAGAAACACATCGTGAGGTCCAATCCATACGTTACATTAAGTCGGTCCATAACCTAGATCAACGAGACCCAACGCTAAAGAAGTGATCTCCATTCACCAAGTCTCAAACATGATCACCATCAGTATCCTAAATCCATACTAGAAGTTGCACCAACACCACTTATGCATATCATTAAAGATCTTCAACAAAGCTCTGCTGGTGAAACCCTTGTCGGAACCTCAAACCAAGCTTCCAAGCAAATAGGATAACATCCGATCACCAAACCAAAACCAATTGAATGCATATGAACATGAGTATCATGAATAAGCCAATTCCATAGCTAAATCATTCCAGAGCATACTGGATGATGCCGAATCCAAACCAACCAGAAACTACTCAACTTACCGAGACCAGAAGGGTGCCGCTAAAGTATCCAAAATAGCTAGTATTGACATCAATGACAAAACATCAATGCAACACATAATTAATTCCTCCAAATGGACAACATTTAGTATGAAAAATCTCCACCACTATGTGTTGAATCATAAGACCAAGCTCATTGCAAAAATTGACCCTCTCAAATACCTATTATCAAGGGCCACTCTTATAGGACACACCGCTAAGTGGGTTATGTTGTTAAGTGAACTCAACATTGAGCATGTAGACCAAAAGGCAATCAAAAGACAAGTTATCACCGATCAACTAGTAGACACCCCTCTACAAGGTGATTACCTATTGGTTATAGAATGCCCTGATGACTCTATCATGGAAATCACATAGTATACCGAGTGGCATCTATACTTTAATGGCTCATGCACTGAACATGGATAAGGGGGAGGCATTCTGTTGGTCACCCCTCAAGGAGATTGCATTCCCAAGTCCTACAAAATAGCCTTCATATGTACAAAAAATATCATGGAGTATGAATCTCTTATTACTAGTCTCTACCTGGCTATTTAATGGAAGATCACTGACTTGCATGTCTATGGACACTCCCAACTTGTCATTTAACAAGTCAATGATGAGTAATAGATAAAATATGACAAGTTATTTCCCTATCACCACATGATAAAAAATGTTAAACAACATTTCACTTCCATTCAGTTTGAGCAGATTCCTCAGATAAGCAACAAAGCTGTAGATGCCATGGCTACCATCGATTCCCTCTTGTAGATGCCAGTGAATAGTCAAACGTGTGAATTCCTAGTTGAACATCTTCTAGTCCCAACATATGACATCCTTGATTTTGACATGGTATGTGTCCTTGTTGGTCCCATCTCTCCCTGGTATCAAGAAACTTACACTTATCTTCGTAAAAATGCCATTCCCCCCCACCTTACTAAAACTGAACAATATATTTCATTTGTCGATTTGCATGTTACACTATCCTTGGAGACACTCTATTCCGAAGGCAATTCAATAGAACCCTCCTAAGGTGTTTAGAAAAAGAGGAAGTTGAATGAGCATTACATGAGGTACACAAAGGTATCTATGGGGCACATTCAAGTGACCTTAGTCTAGCTAAGAAGCTCTTGCGCATAGGGTACTATTGGCCTATAATGGAATATGATGCATATGACTATGTAAGGAAATGTGTGCCCTGTCAAAAACATGATGATAAGATATATGCATCATCTCAGGATCTACAGTTGTTCATTACACCCTAGTGCTTCTCATAGTGGGGGCTCAATCTCATCGATAAATTCCGTCCCACCTCATCCAATGGCCACAAATTCATAATCACCACCATATAATACTTAACCATGTGGGTGGAAGCCATACCACTAGCAAATATATTGCTACATTTATCTTGAATTACTTAATTCATTGATATGGAATGCCTAAAGTTATCATTACAGACAATGGGAAACCTTTCAAGAATTAGGATGTCAAAGAACTATGCTAGAAATTCACCATTCAACACTGCTTCTCCACTCCAGATGACCTACAAGGTAATGGTCAAGATGAGGCTTCAAACAAAAATGTCATTAAGATCCTCAAGAAGACAATCAATGAGGCTAGTTGTGATTGTCACTTGCAACTCCACCCTTCCCTTTGGGCCTATCACACAAGAATCCACACATCCACAAGAGCCACTCCATATTACTTAGTCTTCAATTTTGAAGCCATCCTACTTGAGATTGAGATCCCCTCACTACGAGTGTCCCTACAGAATATTCTACCCGATGAAGAATACATAGTGGCCAAATTATAAGAGCTTGAATTGTTAGACGAACGATGTCTCAAGGCCCTGAATTATTTCTGGGTTTATCACAATCACCTCCAACTCAGATATAATAATAAATTCAAGACCCATGAATTTGACACTGGTGACCTTTTCCTTATGGAAAATCAGAGGAATCTTCAAGACCGAGAAAAGAAGGGCAAGTTTGAGGCTAAGTAGTTGGGACCTTATGTTATCACTGCAAAATATGGTTCTGAAGCATAGTAGTTGGCTACTCCTAAAGGAAAAACCTTGGATGAGCCTATGAACACCATGCACCTAAATAAATTTTATG
Source organism: Cryptomeria japonica (assembly GCF_030272615.1). Classification (NCBI taxonomy): domain Eukaryota; kingdom Viridiplantae; phylum Streptophyta; class Pinopsida; order Cupressales; family Cupressaceae; genus Cryptomeria; species Cryptomeria japonica. The sequence goes on along the minus strand of NC_081408.1, from coordinate 514,024,660 downwards.
CCTAGTCTACAGATGCCTAGTCTACAGAGAGTCCCCATTTTCAAAAAGAAAAAAAAGATCGAAAAAAGAAAAGAAAGCATAAAAATACAAAAATTTGAAAAATGTAAGAGTAAAGAAAAAATCATTTCGTCCATTAGTGAAAACCACTCTGTGGCACTATGGGAAAGCAACTTAGTGAAAACTTGTTCTCAGGCACTAGGGTAAATAATTCAAATCCACCATCTCTTTGGATGCCCATCTGCCACAACCATCTCCTCTGCTTCGCTATTTGTTTAGTAATGTAAGCCATTAATTTTCCACTTTCCCTCATCAGACCTATTATACCCCTCTCATATCCATGTAGGCACTCTGCACCCTACTCACTTTGACTGCTAGCCTTTTCATTGATCCTACCTCACTTTTCTCCCATTGAGATGATGAGCTACATTCCAAATCGTGAATAAGGATTGTGTCATCAGACCGAGCTTTTATCCCATGACACTGAGCTTTTCCCTAGTATCCTAAACTTTTTCCATCAATCTAAGCTTTTCTTGACTTGCACTTAACCAAACACACATCCATACGATGCTCATAAAATCTAAGCGACAATGTCCCTATCTTCCTACCCTCCACATCGACTGGGTCTTTTGCCACCTTTTCAATCATACATCTTATCCTTTCCCATCGAGATGCATCCTTCCCATGTCCGATTGTCTATCTAGATACTCATGCTACTCTTGGCAAGAGATGTCAGTTGGCCATGTGTGTGTCGTTTGCATGATTGGTCTTTTTCACTTTGATTTTTTTATTTTGTGTCCTAATCTTATACCTATTTAGGGTTGCCTTGATTATTCTATATCACAGTATGTCCTGTATTGGTGTATATTGGGACATATTTTTGTGGTGTTGTGTGTTTGAGGGTTTCTCTAGTACGATCCAATAGTTTCACATTTACACCATCATCAATGTTTATGAACCTGTGTGCATTGAGATAACCTATTGTCTAAGATTATAGTCCACACCTCAGATATTCACAACATCCTAACTTTTATAGTTAGCAGTGTAGATAATCTATGTAAATATCAAAACTAGGTTTTCTCTTCACATTTTACACAAAAAATCCCCATTCATCCATTCATTTCACTCATCATTCCATCTATTTATATTGGAGACTCCAATTTATTCACTCATCCTCCTTCTTCCTCAACTATACTATGTATTTCATTACTTTATGGTTCGTACATCACAAAAATAAACTTTTGTCCACCTCCATTTGCATATGTCCATTATGTTGCATTCATTTAGACTACATTTATTTAAAGCTCACATTCACTTTAGTACATTACATCTCTTTGCACATTTTGCATATTATCTTAGGTTTCATTTTCATTTATCTCACTCTCTATTTTAGGTCCATTATCTCATGTCATTATCATTCTAGGATTCATTTCATGTCTTTACCTTGAGCTACATTCTACTGCATTTTAGATTTTATTTTTAGGACTCATTTAATTTTGGATTCATTTTCATATCATTTCATTTCATATTATCATTTTTTAAGGCTCATTTCATTCTATTTTAGAACTCATTTGATCTCATTTTAGAAATAGTTTCATTGCCTAATCATTGTCCAATTCATTGTATTTTATCATATCATTTCATTTTATAATATTTCATTTCATCTTATATCATAATCATTTCATTTCATTATATATTCCCACAATAATCATCACAATAATAATCATACATATACATGTGCATCATGTTGGAATCCAATAACACTGAGAGGGGGGGTGAATCAATGTTATACCGGAAAGAACAATTTTATCCTTATTAAAACATGCATACACCAACCGGTATACCGATACATACATAATTTAAAGAAGTGAAGAAACCGATAAGCCAATCACATAAATGAGAATCATAACACACAAAGTTATACATGGAAAACCTCGAAGAGGAAAAACCACGGTGGGATTTGTGACCCACAATATCAATCCACTAGCCATATGAAGAGATATTACAAAATATAAGAGCCTGCACTTGTAGGAAGGCTTACAGCCTAGAGCACACATCTCAATCATAAATAGAGCCTCACTGACTACATTTAATTCTAGACTACAATACAGAGAAGTGTTGAACTGCTAAGATAACATCTTCTATACCAAAATACAGTTCTGGTTTAAGCTTTGTTTGTTCTGGTTTGAAACCCTAAACCCTTTACCGGAATAACCCTTACATAAATATCCTCATATACATAATCTCTCCCATATGTTTCACATTTCCTTCACTATTTCCTTCCTAATACATATTCGCATCATATATCAAAATGATCTAATCAGCCTATATACCCTATACAACTTATCATGCCTTATGTCGGCTTACAAAGATAATTATAATATCAAATTACATGTCGACTAGATAACATAAATACATGAATATCAAAAACAATTGCCGATGTTGGATCCAAGAGATGTCGGCCTCCAATACCGATAACCATATTCTTAACCAAGTTGGCCTACATTGTCAGTAACCAAAGAAATCTTTCTATCCTGCTAGTGCTGGTGCTGGTGTAGTGTCTATGAAGTGCCTGTTGGTACACAACTGAACCAAAACATGAAGCCAAAACAAGATGCCATGTTTCCATCAATGACAACATAGTTAAACCAACCAATTGAGTGTCAATTGCCAACAATCTCCCCATTTGGCATTGATGGCAACACTCACGTGAAAAATGGTCAAGGTTTCATCTATCAGTTTCATCCTGCCTAGTCCCCCTAAGCTGAATAGTCATTAATGCAAAATAATCCATACTCCCATATTCCATATCTCCCCCTAATGTATACAACTCCTTATGTTTCTTTTTTAAATTATTTTTTACATCTATATCACTCCCCCTTTGACATCAATGCCATCAAAAATTTCAAAAAGAATGTCAAAGAAAAAAAACTGTACAATGAATTTCCCAAAAATATCTTACTAGAGCTTAACCAATTTCAAAATTTCTGGATAAGCCTTCTCCAATAGCTCAAGATAAGTATCCCAACCAATTTTGAAAGTGTTGGATATAGATACAAGTCTATTTAATATATGTGCAAATGACTCTTTCTCACTTATCTCTGCCAGTGTGGGCTTTCCAACCATATCCATATATTCTTTATTATGTACACTGAGTGAATCCAACTGGGGACTCACCAAGCCTCTCAAACTTCTATCTCTTCTAATGATTTTGTCTCTTTTCTTCTCAAGAGAAGAAATTTGGGCTTCCAAAATAAAAATTTGACCATCAATGGATGTAGTTAATGAAGCCAATCCATCAAAAGAATTAGCTATATTTACAATTTTCTCTTGAAATTCCTTTATCTTTTTATCCACATTAAGTGTAAGCATATATGTGTTACAACATACCCTATAAATATTTGTGCATTGCTTCAAAGAATTATCTATCACTTTCATCTATCTTCTTCTTCTCAAATTCAATCACTTGATCAAATGCAACTCTTTTAGCCTGAGTGAATCTCTCCAGTGCTTGCCGGTTTGAAATCTGTTGTAAGGATTGAAAATCCTTTGAAATGTGCTCAGTAATTGTCTTAAGCTTTCTGGATGGGCTGGCTTCATTGTCAATATTGTACTCCGGGACTAGTCTGTGTAAAATAGTGATTGATTGATCATTAATCCCTTTATCTGTAGATCCCTCCTTCATTATTTTTTGTGCTACCATCATCATGAGTTCAGTAAGACTCATCTCTGTTATGTTTTTCTTTACAACCCATGAGGTGTCAATTGACAACAATGATGGACCTACTACCGATTCCCTGTCAGATTCCCCTTTCTTCTCCTCTGATGATTTATCCTTTATAGCTTCCACACTTGCACCGGTGGCTTCACCACTTGGTGCAATCTCTGTAACTGCCGGTTCCTCTGTAGGAATTGTAACCTCAACCTGTACATTTGTATCTAAAGGATTGATATCCTCAATATTAGTATCATGTAAATCAACAACCTTTACATTTTCTATGTTAGCCCGTGTCATAATATTTGTCTGTACATGTGTGTCTACCGGGGGCCTTGATTTCCACTATCTTAATGTTGCTCAAAATTGAGGGTGAAGTACCCATAATACCCTTTCCTTTTCCTTCAACTAGAATGTCTGTAGTATCCTTATGTGATTCCGGTGAAGTAAGGAAACCTTTTTTCTCTCCAAAGAACTTAACCCATGCCTTTTGAGTCTCCTTTATTATCTGATTTACCCTTCTTAGCATCAGACTGGTTATTCTATGTTTGCTATTAAAGACTTTTCTATCTGCCACCTCAAGTGTCCTATCCAATTCCTCTGGAGTAATAGAAACACAAATAGATAACAATTCTTGAATTTTTATGTTTTTATCTTCTTTCATAGTTGAAAATCTTCTAGCATCTAACATATTATATAATTTTGTCGGTATTTGGTTTTGAATTTCTATTAAGGCTTTCTTATAAATATCCAAATATAATAATACTGCTTCCTTTACCTCTCTCTGTTCAGCATCCTCTAAATGTTCATAATAAAACTGTACATTCTTTAACATGCCATCCTTAGTGATTTCATCTATTAACTCTGCACAAGTTTTGGGTGGAATGATAGTCATATTACCAGATTGAATTGCCAGATCGATGTCACTCTTCTTCTTCCTCTTTGCGGTATCGGATTCAACTGAAGATGTTTCTTTTGGTGCTTGCTTCTGTGTCGGTATTTTGAATGTAACCTTCCTAATGGGTTGCTTTCTAGCTTCTACCTTTGTTTCCTTTGTTTTCTTCCTTATAACCCTCTTGAAAGCCAAGGGTGTGTCATCCTCAGATTCAGACTCTCTTGTAACAGGCTCAATGTGTACTTCAAGATTCTTCCTCTTCTTGCCTTTCTTCGGGACAACATCAATTAATACTTTGATGTCCTGTGAAACTTTCTAAAAAAAATTGCTAGCCTTTCCTTCCTTTTCTCTCTCTTCTTCTGGTTGAACTCTGTTTCAACCTCATGTGCTTTTTTGTTGTGCAGTACCACAAGGAATCTTTGCCTCATCAATAGGTGCATCAATCAACATTTTTCATAAGCATCAAGGATCTGTGCATCCACTTCATAGCCCATTTCCTCAATCCATATCTTTCGGGGCTTAACCGCTTCCATAAGTGTTTCATCCTTCTTCACCATGAAGCATATGTTGATTGAATATTTTTCAACAATATGCTTAGGAACCCTTTCCCTAGACTTCATAGATTTTTGGAATGCTTTGAAATATCCCCAAATATTATCATCTCTTTGACTGCCTAAAGTAGCAATTGATTGTTTCAATTGTCTCCCTATTAAGATATCAAATGCCCATCGCTTCTTCCCAAAACCGGGATTTTCATTCATGAAAAATAACATTAAGCAAACAATTAAGTTGCCATACCAGAAAGTTCCTTTCTTTTCTCCCTTAATCTTCCCTAGGTTTATTAATAGCTCATCTAACATCCAACCACATAGATCCAATTTCACATTTTCTCTCATCATGTTGTATGCAGCGAGAATGCAGGAACTGGAAATAGAATTCAGTTGGTTTGACTGAGTTACCTTATAATCGATGATCATGCTACCGAATCTAATGTTTGTGTCGGTGATAGTGATAATTCTCATAGATATCTTGTCAGATGTCACGCCGGTGATTTTGTTGACATAATCATTCAAAACCTTCTTTTTTGGATCTTTCCCAATCGATGGTAAACTAGTGATAGCCCTAACGGCTTCCTTGTTGATCTTGTAAGGTCTATCTAACTAGATAAACTCCACATGTACTCTTCTTAAAACATACCTAATTATCTCATCTTCGAATTCTGGGATGTCCAGAATGTTGGTAAACCCTAAGTCTTCAATGTGCTTATATGTCGGTTTGATCTTTCTAGATTCTCCCATCAGCTCGCTCATGTACATGCCCTTTATTTCAGAAGTGCCCAAGTCCTTAATGTGACAATGTATGTATGCCCTAACATCTTCAACATAGACAACACCCTCCAAAATACACGAAAAATGCTCCAACTGAATCTTCTAGGGTAGCCACATGTAGATACCGCTTGAAAATTGACCGGGGCAGTCCTTGACGTCTACTACAGTTGGATTTGCAACAAAGATAGGAATAGATGATGATCTTGCTTCCATGTTTAAAGATAAATACCTGTTGATTGCTTCCGATGAAAAACCCTTGACAAATTCTTCCAGTCACCAGTGAAATCACTCAAGAAGAAATCTGATTGCTCTGAAATGCCTTTGATCGCTCTAGTCACTCTTAATCACTTTGAAATCACTATGAATGCAAGGTGATCAATAATGAAGTGAATTCAACCTTTTATCCTTCGAGAAAAACCCTAATCTTCTATTGAAATTAATGACTCCTAGTGAAAGAAACCAAATCTCAAACAAAATATATCCATGCCAGATAAGCATCTCCAATGTCTGGAACATCTTCCAAAACCTCTTCTCAAGGCATATGTAGCATCTTCATGAATTTTTCATACCCATAAGGCACTGCCTCAGTTATTGGATGAGCTACCTACTGGTGCAGGAGTAACCTCCTCTCCCAGATAAGTAACCGGTGCATTTCTTTCTGATGATTGTTCTCCATTCTTCCTAACCCATCTTTGAGTATGATCTTGTTGGATTTCACTAACATTCTCTTTCCCTTTCTCATTTGATCCTCCATTATCAACCGGTGGATTTCTACTTCTACAGAATTTACCAATATGTCCAACCTTATTACATGCATAACATGTAACATTGTTCCTTTGAATTGCTTTGCTAAAACCGGTGAATTTACTTGACCTGCATTGATTAGCCATATGTCCAAACTTTCCACGTGCATAGCATTTAACATTTATTTTGCAATCTTTTGTCCTATGACCATATTTATTACATTTAGAACATTTACCAGGAGCAGAATCAGGGTTTTGATTTGCTCTGTTTCTACATTGCCTAGTGCGTCGACTTGAATTTCATTCTCAGAATGCTACCTGCAACAAGTTAGTTTCACAAAATACAAATGGAAATGCTACAGAAAATACAAACTCAACCAATGGAACTACATGAAATACATATGAAATAAAAATACTAATATTACCTTCATGGTTTATGTCTCATTGTGTCCTAACTCCACTATTCCTGGTTGCAGACAGTGTTCTCTTAGTAAATGCACTGATAGCTTCCAAGATGGCATATTAAGAATGGACTGATAACTGATAGTTAACAAATGCTATGATATGCAATACTACATGATTATGCTAAAATGATCATTGCTATTTGCTTCAAGATTAAAACTCACAGATGCATATGTTTTACAAATGATTTGCTTGAAAATATACTTGAAGTATAACTCTCTCTCAACCGAAGCTCTTGATTTTATAGACCTTGAGAGGATGAGTTGATGTGGCTTAGATCAACGGTCATGATCAGATCTGTAGATTTGGATGGCTGTGAGCAAAGGTGAAGGTTGAGAGAAAGGGGGAAGGAGAAGACAAGTGTCACTCATCTCACCTTGACTGGGTTGTTGATTGAGGGAATCTAGGGATGGTTAGAGAATATTTAGGCATGCGAGGACAAGTGGACTCAAGTCCTTCCTAAGATGTAGGGGGTGCTGGAGAGAATATAGAAGGAGGTTATGAAATATGTGTACGTACACATTATTCATTGAATTTGGTGGTTGAAGATAAATGATGAATTAATATTTAAGAAATATTAATTTCCTTAGCCACACGATGGATGAGTTGGCAAAGGGAAGATGAAGTGGAGATGGAAGGTGAGTTGGATAAGAGAGATTAAATAATTTAAGAAATTATTTAATATTTGAGACTATAGGATAGGAGAATAACCATTAAATATTAGATATTTAATTGTTTTTAGAGGAATAGAATAGATGAATTAATTAATAAATTATTAATTAATAGAAAGACATGAAATGAAACAAATAAATTAATCTTTTCAAATTAACTATTTAATAGAAGAATAATTATTAAATAAATATAAAATATTTATTTAATCGCTCATAGCCAATTTTATGTGTATACATTTCGCCCCTCTTTGAAATAATGTCAAGACAACATTGTTTTAAAGATTAAATCAAGTCTCTATAGTGCGCCTGGCGAAGATTAAAAATCGTGATTGTGTGCCCCCTCAAGAGATTGATCGTGAAATTGTTGAAAACTATAGTTTGAACGATTGATCTCATGATAATTGATAAAAGGTTCAGTCAATTAAATTCATTTGTAAAAACCAAATTAAATTGCCCCATTGAATAGCATTAATTACTCTTTCAAATAGTAAATATAAAATTAACCAAGGTTAATTTTAATGTCATTGTTATACTTGTCAGCTTGTGAAGAAAATTGTCTAGGTGAGGTGGCGAAATGGTGATTCCTCTGGAGAACCATCGATTTGAGTGTGTTCAACGATATTAGCGACCTCCTGAGTATGGGTATCTGGTATGTATCTTATCACGAGTTTTGTTTTCAACTTTTAGTACAACTTTTCATGTTTTTAGGTGCATTTTTAATTTTTAATTTTTTTTGTATTTTTTGGCATTTGTTTAGCGCTTTTACATTTAGATTTAGTGTATATGCAATTAGATTTAGCGCATTTGCTCCTGATAGCACTTATGCTCATTAGGATAGTGCATATGTTAAGGATGTTAGCGCATATGCATCGGTTAGCGCTTATGTTTTGTTTGTTAGCACATATGCATTGTTTGATAACACTTTTGCATGTTTCACGCATTCTTGCATAGCGTTAGTGCATTTGTTGAAAAAGTTAGTGCATATGCTTTTTTTTAGCCCTTATGTTCAATAGGATAGTGCATATGCTCAAAATGATGTTTTTTGATAGATGCAAAAGCTAAAAAATCACTTTGATGATTATATTTAACGTGTTTGATGCACGTGTATGATGAATAGGGACTTGATTGATTGATTGATTGATGTTGTTGGATAGATCAATTTGATTTGTTTTGATAGATTACCTCTAAGAAACCGATTTAGTTTTTGATGCAAGAGCTTAGCAGAGTTTTGATTGAACTCAATGATTGATAGAAAACCATGATTGATAGGTTTTAAAATAATTTGATAGCTTAAGTTTCTTCAGTTTGATTTAATAGCATAAATAGATTGATCTATATCATGCTTGGGGTGTTTGTATGCTGGCTCATTTATATCATGATCTTCATCAGGTGGTGTATGATGAGAGTGCTAGTTTATCTACAGGATGCACACTTTTGCAGATCTGGTGCTGGGAGCACCTTTCTATTACTCGGCCTATCCATCATAGAGTTCATGGAGAGAGGAAGCCATATTTGTATCTTTATGCAGGTATCCTTACTCAGCATAAGCTGGGTAAGATGGAGTATTGGCATTTGGTGCTTGATTTATTGGATAGTACTACTTGAAGACCATATGTTGATTGTGAGCCATGGATGGATGATGCATGAACATTACCATTTATTATGTAGAGTAGATATCTCATTGGTTAGACTCCTTACATCATTGAGCGACAGTTGATTAATCACATTCTTAGATAGTTTTCTATCATTCAGCCTATGCCTATTGGTATCACGATATATGCTCAGCGGTATGGAGATAGGTGAGATTGGGGACCTTCTTTTTCATTTGAGATTTCTCGTGTAGAGTTTCTTTCTACTTCGAGAGTGGCTTATGATATGAGATTGCACATTCTTAATCCCGGGGTTACTGCATATTATGCTCAATACATACTAGCACATCCATTTCCTCGTATTAGTGATCCAACGGATCCTCCTCCCAGCTCAGGAGATGAGGATGATGATTCAAATGATCCATTTTTTAGGAGACGTAGATGAGATCTCAGAGCTACTTAAGAGGTTGGGGGTGATGGAGATGAGGGTGGGGATGGAGGTGGGGGTGGTAGGAGATTTGGATGGAGAGGAGGTCAATTGAGAGTCTGTGGAGGACCATTTGGACCAGTTGGCAGGATTGGCAGACCACGTCCTATGGGTGGGAGAGATGTTGTCCAGATTGGGAGGGATACTAGTAGGGCAGGGATGAGATCACCGAGAGGGATTCCATTGACAGGAGGAGGCAGGATGACTAGATTGGATGGGGGTTGTGGGAGAGGCATTGATTTTGGTCAGATTCAGCCAGACCCTAGAGTTATCGCAGCTCATGGTGGAGAGGATGAGGATCCAGAGGATCATGTTCCACTTACTAACGATGGGTTATGAGAGCTACTCGGACTAAGATTCTAGCAGGTGGATAGAGAGGTGGTGAGGAGGGGATTGGGGTTCATGCACCATAGCAGGATTTGCCAGAGGAAGTTGCACCAGAGCATGATATGCTAGAGAAAAAGACCATTGATAGTCTTAGAGTACAGATTGATTAACTTCGAGCACAGGTACAGACTTTCATGGTTGAGAGGGATAGAGTTGTTAGGAGACACCAGGATACTCAGGACCTTCTTGATCATATTCAACAGGTTGGATTAGGTACTCTCTCAGATGACACTGTTAGAGCACTAGTTCAGGCTGGGAAGGAGACTTCTTGTTGGCAACGACTATATGAGGAGGTAGTCACAGAGAGCCAGAGAGCATGTAGTTATCATACCACCGTGTTGATGGATACTAGCAGTGGTGGAGTCATGGGACCTCCTCAGAGGAGTGGTGATCATGGGAGATAGGGATCTGGAGGATCTTCTCACCCACAGCCACAAAGATGGACAAAGTCAGGTGGTAGTGGTACAAGATAGCTGTGACTTGATTTGGAGGCACTTGTATTGTTTATCTGATATCATTGTATACTTGGACTTTTTATTGTTTTATGATGATTCTATATGCAGACATGGACTTTATATGATGATGATCTTTATTATGCATGTTACTCTATTTTATGATGATGATCTATATGCATTGATTAGATGGATGATGATATGATGATGATTTATCTTTCCTTGCTTTATGATAATGATCTACATGATGCAATGCTAAATGTTTTTTGATTTTTGATTTTGATGACCTTGGATGCAAATGAAAATGATTACTAACTTAAATGATGCAATGATCTATATGGGAATGCAAATGAATGATTATGCTAATATGCTAGTCGAATGTTTTTTTATTTTTGATGCAATTTGAAAATGATGTGAAAATGCAAAGGCAATGATTTATTGATTATATGATTATGAGTCTAAGTGAAAAGATGCAATTAAATGAGATGAAATGATAATGCAAATAATAATGATGATATACTACATGATTAATGAAATGCACTTAATTAAATGCAAACTAATGCAATTGATGAAATACAACTTAAATGATTTGAAATGATTCTAAGGATGAATGCACCTAAAATGAGCAAATGCAAATTATTTTTGTTTGTCCAAGTATACTCAATCATGATTTATGACCATTGATCTGTTAATGAAATGATATACTTATAATATAACTAACAATGAATGCTTATAATGTAGATGAATAATGGGCTAATCTAAAATGATCTAACTAAAAATTATACTGCAATTCTTCATATGCTATCTTGTAACAGTGCTTGATTTCATCATTGAGCTTTAAAATGTTGTAAGAAAATACAAGCAACTTGACATAATGATCCAAGATGACCTGAGTATTTCTTACATGGATTTTGATACAACAAGTTAATACAAGCAACTTGATATAATGGATCAAGTTGACCTAAGTATTGCTTGCAGAATAGACAAGGATTATCTCCTTTCATACATGACTTGTAACATCCTCCTTGATCTTTTGCTAATCATATCCCGAGATAAGTACATACTGTAGTAAGAGATACACCATAGACAACAATCTGAGAAAAGTAATCATGCCCCATCATAGCTTCTCTAGTCATGGACATCCTTGAGTCGCATAGAGTACACGATTAGCAATAAAATCAAGATATAAACACTAAATCTTGTATGTCATTCACATGTTCTTATGGTCATTAACGAAGATAATCATTTTGATGAATGATCTTTGATAATCCTTTATTACTTGCTGGTTGATTCTTCGATTTCTGAGTGTCTTGATTCAGTTATTGATGAAATGCCTTAATTTTTTAATTTATTTTGCTTGTTTGCTCGTTATCTGCTTCAAAAAACCTAGGTGTTATCATTTTTTTCTAATTTTTTCAAATGTTTTTGATTTTCAAAGATTCAAAAGATCACCTTGGCAAAAGGAAATAGGATTTTGCCCCCAACGGAAACAAAAATTTATTATGGATGTATGAATTGGTCAAGATCCAAACCATGGAGGGATACAAATGTAGATTGATTGCTTCTGATAAGATTTAGGATAGTGACTACAACAAGTATGTCAAAGATTGATTATTGTTAGTAAGCTGCATATTTCCTGCTAATGGTTCAGAGCAATGGATGCCAAAGATGGAATGGATAAGCTAGGAAGCGATAGATTGGACATGATGGAGTGGATATGTGAGAAAATCAATCTCATAAATGGAGGAACTTACTTTGTAGATAGCACCTGTTTACCAGGTTTTCACCATCTAAATTTATTGCACTTTTCTCTCTTTTTAGGGATTTTCTATTTTTCGGATGTTTACTGATTTCTTCAGGACTTTATATGCTTTTTATTGATTTTTTTTTTTTTAGGACTTTATATCTCAAACATAGAATTTATTGAGATGGATAGAATTGATAGGTTCATAAAACCAATCACCTTCAGGGGTAGATAACTTGTATGCTCCTAATCCATATGCTGCTACTATGACAAAAGGTCCTAGCCAATTTGGTTCAAATTTTCCTCTTTTCTTGGTCTTGCTGATTTCTTGGATTCTCCCGTAGAACCATATCTTGAATTTGAAAAATGTGCAGTTTGAATTTGTGGTTATAACTTCTTGCCATTCTTTGTTGATATAATTTTAAATGATCTGTTGCATTTTGGCGACGTTCCTGAATCAGTTCAAGTTCCTGGAGTCAAGAGACTCATTCTTCTTCTTCTGGTATAAGACCTTGTAAGGATACTTGTAGAGAAGGTATATCTACTTCTATAGGTAATATGGCTTCTAATCCATAGACCAAACAATATGGAGTTTCCCCTATTGGAGTGTAGATGCTAGTTCGGTATGCCCAAAGAGTAGGATCTAGTTGAATGTGCCAGTCTTTTCCAACTTCATTGACTGTTTTCTTCAAAATTTTCAAGATAGTTTTGTTTGATGCCTCAACTTGACCATTTCCCTGGAGATAATATGGAGTAGAAAACCTATGTTGGATATGAAATTGTTCACATAATTCCTTCACATCTTGATTTTTGAATGGTCTTCCATTATCAGTGATAATGGTCATATGAACTTCATAGCGATAGATTATATAATTCAAAAGAAATGATGATATTTGTTTTCCTGTCACTGTTGTTAAAAGAACCGCTTCGATCCATTTAGTAAAATATTCAGTAGCAATCAGAATAAACTTATGTCCATTAGAAGATGAGGGATTTATCTTTCCTACCAAATAAAGGCCCCATTGACAAAATGGCCATGATCCTGTCATAGGATATAACTCTTGTGCCGATGTATGAATGAGATTCCCATGGATCTGACATTGTTTGCATTTTCTAGCATATGTGAATGAATCTCTCTCCATAGTAGGCCAATAGTAACCCATACGAAGAATTTTCTTATCCAATGTTAAACCACTTGAGTGTGTGCCACAAATACCTGCATGAACATTGTTAAGAACTTTCTCAGATTCTTCTTGTTCAAGACATCTCAACAAAGTACCATCTAGACCATGCCTATATAGGATATCAGGAATAACAGTATAGTGAGAGGATTGATAGATAAAATTCCTTCTTTGATTGTGGGATAAGTCAAGAGGAAGGACATTTCCTTTTAAATATTGATAAGTTTGACCGTATGAGGATTGACTGGTTCCTGATATATGGCAAATTTGATAGATATGCTAAGATTGAATGGTAGGGGTTAAGATATCTTCCATGAGAAATTCGTAATGATGTTGATTCTCCTTATTTTGCAAGAGAAATGCTATTGTAGCCATTGCATCTGTTGCTTTATTCTCATTTCTTGGAATTTGGGTGAATGATATTTCCTTAAAGTGTTTTTTAAACTCCTCTACCAGCTGTTTGTATGGCATGAGCTTATCATCCTTAGTTTTATATTCATCATTTATTTAGTTGATGATAAGTTGTGAATCACCATAGACATGTAGTTCTTTGATGTTCCATTCAATGACCATTTTAAGCCCAATAGCCAATGCTTCATACTGTGCAGTATTATTGGTGTATGGAAACCGCGGTCTATATGATTTTGGAATTGTGTGTCCCTGAGGTGTGATGAAAAATATTCTTGCGCTTGATCCATATTGTGTATAAGAACCATCAAAGTACAATTCCCAAAATTTTGTACTTACTATCAAGATATCTGCATCAAGAAATTCGATGTGCAAAGGCATGTCATTTTGTAAAGGTGCATCAACCAATTGATCAACAATGACTTGTCCCGTGATAGCTTTTCGGTCAACATACTCTATATCAAATTCACTTAGTATCATAACCCATTTGGATAGTCTCTCTGTCAAGGTTGACTTGCTCAACAAATATTTGAGGGGATCTATCTTTGCTATTAGTTTTACAAAATGAATCAACATATAATGTCACAGCTTCTGAGTTGCAAATACAACTGCTAGACATGTCTTTTCTATTGAGGAATAATTTAATTCATAACCAACAAGCATTCTACTGATATAATATACTACTCTTTCTTTTCCTTCTTCATCATGTTGAGCTAGGAGAGCTCCTAATGATACATTTGTTGCTGAGATATAGAGCAACAATGGTTTCCCTTTGGTTGGTGATACCAGTACTGGAGGACTCATAAGATATTATTTTATTTGCAAAAAAGCTTCTTCAAATTTTAGATCCCATTTGAATGGAATATTTTTTATGTCGAAGATGGGTGAATGGAATACATCAATCTGCTAACTGAGAGACAAATCTCCTAATTGATTGCAATCTTCCTTGTAAATATCACAATTAACTTATGTTCTTAGGCGACTCCATCTCCATGATGGCTTTGACCTTTTCAAGATCTACGTCAATTCCATGAGCTGATATAATGTACCCAAGGAGTTTTCCAGAGGTTACCCCAAATGCACATTTCTTTGGAATTAATCTCAATTGATATCTTTCCAGCTTGTCAAAAATCTTGCTTAAGATGTTCAAATGTTCTTGTCTTGTATGAGATTTTGCAAGTATGTCATCGACATAATCTTCCATAAATGTATGCATCATATCATGGAAAATTATCATCATAGCCCTTTGATAAGTTTCTCCTGCATTCTTAAGCCCAAATGGCATAACATTCCAGCAATACATTCCCCATGCATAGGTGAAAGCTGTCTTTTCTTCATCTTCAGGTGCAATTCTTATTTGATTATATCCCGAGAAGCCATCCATTAATGAAAACGTCTCATGCCCTGCTAACAAGTCCACTATTATATCAATGTTTCGTAGCAAGAAATCATCTTTTGGACATGCTTTATTTAGATCTCTGTAATCTGTATAGACTCTTATGCTTTTATCTGGTTTTGACATTGGTACAATACTTGAAACCCATTTTGGATAAGCAACAGGTCTTATAAAACCCACTTCTAATAGTTTCTTCAACTCGGTTTTTACAGGAAGAGAAATATGTGGATGCATCGTTCTTAGCTTCTTCTTAACTGGTTTTTCTTTTAAATCCACATTAAGATGATGCATGATAAGATCTGGATTAAGTCATGGCATATCTGCATAGGACCAAGCAAAATTTATTTTTCTTTTCTTAAAGAATTCCATGTATTCTTTCCTCTCTTCTTCTGATAATGAGGCATCATAATGAAGTATTTTAAGATCCTTTGATGTACCAATGTTTACTGCTTCTATTGGTTCTATCAAGATAGCAGATCTCTCCTGAAAATATGTAGGAAGAATGTTAAACTTTCCGTCTTCTAGTGCCTCAAAGAGGTTCTCACCATCAGATATGGCCTTTATTTTCTCTTTTGATTGATCTAGTGTTGCCATGAAATGGTTTTCAACAATAGGTCTCTTTCCTTGTTTTATTTCGCTTTTGTGACTGCAAAGTTTGGTATTCTCCTGACTATGAGAAACATTACTTGATTCTGAATGGAAGATATCTTTGGTGTGATGGGTTCGACAACATGAAGGTACACAACTAAGTCATGATCATTGGAAAAGACATTCAGTTCAGGGTTATCTAAATTATCCCAATCAATTAGTTCAGGATGAAGAAGGGGTAAATCATAATCACTATCATCATTAGGTGCTTCAACGTTCATGACAAAATGATCATAATTTGGCATAGAATAGGTACTATCATAGATTAAATGTTTTTGAGAATTGTCTTTCCCAAGTGTCTCCCAATTAGTTCTAACAAAATCAGTATTAGTATTTTGTAGTTCACACTCAAGTGGTTCTTCAACTGACGTTTGTCCCTTAAATGAATGGATTATATCAACACACACATCTTTAATACTGCAAATTCCTTCTTGATTGACCTCATTTGCATTTTGGAGTTGACATACTTGTGTACATGATAAAGAGGATTATTTTGCTAGAGTTTCTCTCCTTTCAAACTCAACTTCTTCTGAACTAATAGTCAATCCAACTTGACTATCTCTTAACTCTTCTATGGTTCTTATTTAGATACATCTTGTTCCTCTTTTCATGAAAATCTTATATTTCCAGATGCTTGATCTATCCTTGTTTGTACTTCTTGCAGCATTACTTGTTTGTCTTTGTCATTCCCTTTCCTTTTTGCATACGCCTCTTTTCTTTGAATTCTGAGTTTTTCTTGCCTTCTTTCTAACTCCATCTTTTGTTTTGTAATAGACAAGTCTTCTTTCGTGATACCTACTTGGTCTTCATTGTGTTCCCTACTTGATGTAGTAGATAAGACATCTGGACCCCATTCATACTCATTTGAATCTGTCTCTGAATCATGATCTAGGATTACTCCACTATACCATAAAGGAATATTGTATGGTGTAAAGAGTTCCTTGATTTATGCCATCTCTATTTTTGCTGCTTTTGGAATATCTTGTTCAGATTTTGCATTTTTTTGTATTTCCAGAATTTGTTGACAAGATTTTTCTTTACCCTTGATGTTAATCTCTTTATCTTGATTTTCATGTTATTCTTGCTCCTTTTGTTTATTGGTTACTATTTATGCCGCTTGATGTAGCTTTTCTTGCCAATTTTCTTCTTTAGAGACTAATTTCTTTTTCCACTTTTGTTGTTGATGATTATGTTGCTTTTGATTGGATTTTAGATATCCAAGCCCGAATTTATCTTCTTTGGATTGCGAGTGTGGACAAATAGGTTCTGAAATACATTGATGTCGCTTACCAATTGGTCCTTTTCCTTCATATCCCATTTTTTGCATGATTTCATAACCTTTGCCATATTGTTTTATGGGAATATTGACTTCTACTACTATTGCTATAGTTTTATCTTCATCCTTGTACAACCAACCAAGAATGTCTTTGTCTTCATTTTCTTCTTCAAGAGTTCTAGCACTAACAAATGTTCCTTTAAACATATGTTTTGATCCTTCTGGTGTCTTTGGTTGAATATCTGTAGGCTTTTTATATGACTTAGGGGAAAGTGGAATGTTATGCAAAGAATATTTTCCCATTCCTTCATCATTTAATTTGAGCTTTTCCTCAAAATTTTCCCATAACTTTTCTTGAATTTCTTTAGTAGGATATACTGATTCTCTATTATGTGGAACTCTTGTATCTTGTGTTGGCTTCAAATTATTGCAATATTGACTAGAATCTGCAATTACAGTGATCTCTTGTCCTTCATGAGGAAATTTTACACATTGATGATATGTAGAAAGAATTGCTTGCATCTTGTGAATCCATGGTCTTCCTAGAAGAATGTTATAAGAGATGTTCAAATCTAAACCTGACACAATGTATTCCTTTCCACAGGTCCTATTTTTATTGGTAGCACAACAATTCCTTTACAAGAACATTTTGCTTCATCATAAGCCTTGATGGTTATTTTCTTTTTTGGGTCTACTGCATTTTCTGAATATCCCAAAGCTTTTATCAAACTTAATGCACAAATGTTTAAGCTGACTCCTCCATCTATGAGTACATGTTTGACACGAGTTTTATTGATGGTGACTTCAACATGTAAGGGAGCATTGTGAGGATGTTGCAAGGATGCATCATCATTTTTAGAAAATGATAAGCAATGAGGAGCTATAAGGTGTCCTACCATGTTTTGGAATTGATCTATATCCAAAACTTTTGAAATTGTTGTTTCCACTAAAGCTTTCTCCAAAATTTCTTTATGCATAGGTGAAACCTTGAGAAGTTCCAGAATTGATATTTGAGTGGGTATTCTTTGTAATTACTCTACTAAATTGTATTGTTGTGAAGTGGATGTTGGGTCTTTTGTTATACCTGGAAAGGTAACCTTTGCTTTGCTTCTCATAATAACATTGATTGGCTCTAAAGATGAATTATCTTTAACAATGATAACATTTACCACATCATCATATGTATAAGTGTAATTCACTTTGGCTTTTCCTTTGTCATCTTTTAATTGGGATGGTTCACCTTTGTTATAATTCAGAAGTGGAGTTTTGAAAGCTAGGTGTGATTCACTTGTCTTATGGCTATCCACTGTGATGGTTCTATTATCAATTAGATCTTGGATAAGGTGTTTCAATCTCTGACAATCATTTGTTTGGTGTCCTTTATTCCGATGGTAATTGCAAAAAAGATTGTCATTCCACCAATTTGGCTTGACTGGGGGTTCATAACTTCTTACTTCTAGTAAAACAATCAATTTGTTGGCAAGCAGAGTTTTTAGAGCTGATTCCAAAGGTTCTCCAATGTTTGTAAATTTCCTCCAAGGATTGGAGAAGAAGGACTTGGCTTTATTGTTTTCTAGATTGTTATTGCTTGGGATTTGACTTGATAGATTAAAAATTGGTTGTTGTTATTTTGTAGCACTATTATCATCATTTCCTCCACTGCTGACATTCCTATTCTTTGACCAAAACTTGGGTTTGTCATTGTTGTTATTGTTGTTGTTGTTGTTGTAGGAATTATTGTAAAGTTTTAGCTCTCCTTTCTTTACCATCGTGTTCTCTATTTTCAGACCATTCTCGATCATTTTGGCAAAAGAGGGAGGACATTGCATTCTTAGTCGATAACTCATTTCACTGATAAGATTATCAATGAATATGTCCATTTTTTCTTGATCAGGTACATCTCGGGGATACCTATTAAACATGTGTTTCCATCATTGTAAGAAGATCATACAAGATTCACCATTCTTCTATTTAACATTGCATAGATCTAGCATTGTTATCTCATTCCTTATATTGTAGGAGTATTGTGAAATAAATCTATTCACAAGTTCTACAAAATATTTGATTCCGGATGGTAATCTTGAAAACCACTCCATTGATTGTCCATTTAAAATCTTGGAAAAAGATGCATAAGGTAAGTTTCATCATGAGAAAATTCCATGCTCATAGTACAAAACTCCCTAATGTGATCCCGATGATTGGATTTTCCATCGTATTTATCATATTTAGGAATCTTGTAATGTTGCAGAAATGGTATCATATTCAAATTCTTATCGAGAGGATATGGGCATATATCTTCTAATGAATACTTTTTGGAACTTGTTCCATTTTGCATGTCTTGTATCTATTGTTGTAGAGTTTGCATTTGTTGAGTAAGGTTTAACAATGGATTATCCACATAGTTTCTCCTTGTTTCTTCGTGAGTTCTTTTATCACTACGCTCTTTTCTTGTGTCATCCCTTTCTTTCCTTATTTCTTCATGACTTTCTTTATTCAAATCTTCGTTATTTGGATCATCTATGTTTTGGGTGGTACTTGCCTCCACATCTTGTTTCAAGCTTTCTATGTTAAAGTCATGTGGTAGTTTAGCTCCAGATTTTGCCAACATCAAGAGATATTTCTCTTTTTGCTTTGCCAAATTTTTTTCCATTAGCCTATCAAATTTGAAATCTTGCTCAAGGTCTCTAATGGTTCTATTGACTGCTTCTTCATCAACAATGGTAAACCCAAAATTTTGGAATGTAGGATTATCTTCTTCCTCAATTTTTTGTTTTATCAGTTGTTTGTATTGAGCTCTAGTCTAAACTGGCATATGATTATTTCAAAATTTTTGAAATTTCCAAAGGACAAAGTCAATAGGTGATTATTGGTTTATGAAGATATGCTTTGTTGATTTTACTACTATTGTTTGTTCATTGTGATAAAGCGTCTCTTTGTTGAAAAGCATGTCCTTGCAAAATTTCTCCATCAAACTCTGTACCGCAACCCCGTAAGTAGTGACGAAAACAGTGTAGGAATGTCCTATGTTTTAATAAGATCTTGCGATTGATATACAAGAATCTTATTCTTTTCTGAGTAGCTTTATAACTAGGTTTTCTTTTCTTAAGGTGATACTTAAAAGTCATATAAGCATTTGACAATTTACAAGTTTGTTTGATTCCAATGTTGGTGCGATTCTGATTTTGATATAACCTAGGTTCAAAATAGGAAAGATATATCCAAGATTATGAACCTAGTATAGATTGATCAAGCTTTGTGATAGAGGATTTGATTATCCTAATGAGAGACTTGACAATGATGTTGATTTTTTTGCACTTAAGATATTTGAATCAATAGCTTTCTGAATGTTTATGCTTATAGAAACCTCTTGAGAATAACCTATTGGCTTAGTGACCCAATTGTTGAGCTAGTTTGAAAATACGTGATTGTTTAGAGACAAATCTACTTCAAGAATTATTTCGATATTGATGTTTTGACACTTTAGTTTGATCTGGTATTTCAAATATTGGAAAGCTTTTGTATTACCCTTTTGGTCAATTTTTCTAGCAATTTGTTGGATTTTTGCTCATTCGTAGATGATAATTTTCTTCAAATTTTGACCATTTGGAACATGTTATAGACATAGAAGACACTATGTTTATTAAAGAAATGCACAAGCAAGTACAAATCTTATGGCAAGCTGAGACAATAGTTGTTGAATCTCACATGGGGTTTCCCCCGAGGCTACGCTATTCAAAGTGGATATTTAGATGCTTGACCCAACTAGCTCCACCCTCAAAACTCACTTCTCTAGGGTAGCCAAGCACTAGTTTCCATGAAAACTCCCCATGGAAAAATTTATATCTCTACTAAGAACCATATGTGTGTGAGCAGCTTCAGAGGTCCGACCTCCTGTGCCAACAACTAGAAGGATTTTGGCAACTAGTACAAGTGGTTTTTAGTAAAGGCTTCCGGTCATGTGGCCATACATGTAACACTTTCAACTATGTAAATATAGAAGGTTCCCAACCTATAGAGGTTACGCTCCATAGGGTTTATGGGGAAACATAGTGTCGGTATGAACTTATCAGCACATGTTGTTTGGGACTTTTGTAACAAACACAATTTATTTAGAGTAGATTAGAAGAACTTGGCATTAGCCCATTTCCACTTTAGGTCATTCCCC
The DNA here is from genome assembly GCF_030272615.1 of Cryptomeria japonica. NCBI lineage: Eukaryota > Viridiplantae > Streptophyta > Pinopsida > Cupressales > Cupressaceae > Cryptomeria > Cryptomeria japonica. The sequence continues at coordinate 514,003,116 of NC_081408.1, read as the reverse complement.
TCTCATTGGCCCCCTCAAGGCAGCTTGGGAAGGCAGACCCTCTAAAGGATTTAATTGCTTGAAAGTAAAGAAAGCATAAAAGAGTGGGTTTGGATTTTTGATCACCCAATTAAGGGGAGAGCATACACCTACCACTTTCGAGATAGAGAATATAAGTGTTCTTTTTAACTTTCCATAGCAATGTGATCTATCCTCTATTTGGAGATGTTGATCCAACAAGCATGGTGCTTATTTTAGCCTTTTTTAAAAGTCTACGTGCAACTATGTTAGAGAAGTTACTAAAAATGCAAGTTGCATGTTGTCAATTTATCCTCTTAGTTAGACTAAATGAGAAAGACATGATATATTACTTCCCAAAATAAGGCTTTTAATTAACTAGGTGAGGAAATGCATAAAATTTGCCTTAAACACCATCCTGCATATGCATGTTAGTAGTTCGAAAAATTTAATTTCTTGGACATTTGAACCTGCAAGAAAATTTTGTTAGTTGCAAACAAAAACACTATTCTAACATATGTGCTATCTTTCACCTCAAAAGTGCTAATCTGCAGAGCAAAAGCACTAACGTGCACTACAAAAGCGCTACACTGTGGACTCAAAAGCGTGATTTCTTCAATAAATGTGCTAAACTAGAGGACAAAAGAATTAACCTGTAATGCAAATACACATATTTTTAGACAAAAGTGGTAACCTACATGGCATATGCGTTAACCTGAGATGCAAATGCACTAACCTAAGATGAAAATGCGCTAACCTATCGAACAAAAGCACTGTCAGAATTCACACATGCATGAATCTGCATTACAAATGCGTTAATTTTACTTTGCGAGATTTTCAAAGGTATATGTGAGGTCCATGAGCCCCACAGTGGGTGCCAGAATGTAGTTGACTTGAATTTCATCCTCAAAATGCTACCTGCAACAAGTTAGTTTCACAAAATACAAATGGAAATGCTACAGGAAATCCAAACTCAACCAATGAAACTACATGAAATATATATGAAATAAAAATAGTAATATTACCTTCATGGTTTATGTCTCATTGTATCCTCCACTGTTCTTGGTTGCAAATGGTGTGCTCTCAGACAATGCACTAATAGCTTCCAAGATGGCATATGAAGAATGGATTGATAACTGATAGTTAACAAACACTATGATATGCAATACTACATGATTATGCTAAAATGATCATTGCTATTTGCTTCAAGATTAAAACTCACAGATGCATAAGTTTTACAAATGATTTGCTTGAAAATGCACTTGAAGTCTAACTCTCTCTCAACTAAAGCTCTTGATTTTATAGACCTTGAGAGGATGAGATGATGTGGCTTAGATCAACGGTCATGATCATATCGACAGATTTGGATGGCTGTGAGCAAAGGTGAAGGTTGAGAGAAATGGGGAAGGAGAAGACAAGTGTCACTCATCTCACCTTGACTGGGTTGCTGACTGAGGGAATCTAGGGATGGTTGGAGAAGATTTAGGCATGAAAGGACAAGTGGACTCAAGTCCTTAAGATGTAGGGGGTGTTGAAGAGAATATAGAAGGAGGTTATGAAATATGTGTACGTACACAATATTCATTGAATTTGGTGGTTGAAGATAAATGATGAATTAATATTTAAGAAATATTAATTTCCTCACATGATGGACGAGTTGGCAAAGGGAAGATGAAGTGGAGATGGAAGGTGAGTTGGATAAGAGAGATTAAATAATTTAAGAAATTATTTAATATTTGAGACTATAGGATAGGAGAATAACCATTAAATATTAGATATTTAATTGTTTGGAGGAGATAATTAAATATTAGATATTTAATTATTTTTAGAGGAATAGAATAGATGAATTAATTAATAAATTATTATTAATAGAAAGACACGAAATGAAATAAATAAATTAATCTTTTCAAATTAACTATTTAATAGAAGACTAATTATTAAATAAATATAAAATATTTATTTAATCACTCATAGCCAATTTTATGTGTATACACCTAGTCATGTGACCAAATTTATTGCAAACAAAACATCTACCATTAAATTTATAAGCATTAAATTGCCTTACCAGTGCTTTATGGTTTTGATCTTCATTAGTAGTACCAAAACTCTGTCCTTGCTCAAATCCAAGTCCACTGGAATCTCCAATCTACCTTTGTCTCTTCAACAACTCATCAAGTTGTGCTAAACTAATCTTTGATTTTCTCTTTATACTCACTTGCAGTAGTTAGATCTTCTCTCAAAATTATCATTTGTCTCTCAAGCTCTTGTTCATTACTTTGGGATTGTACTAAATCAGTTCTCAACATATCATTCTCATGAACCAACCTACCACATTCTTCAAATTTGTTCTTTAGGGATACAAAAAGATTTTCTTCCTTTTTCTTCCGGTCCTCAATATCTTTAGACATTCTCATAGTTATAGCTTGCATTTCATTTCTCACAACCATGTTCTCCTGACTCAATTTTTGACATTGTTCCTTAAGTCGATCTTTCTCTTCATCATCTTGATTTTGCAAAAGTTCCTTCCTCCTACCTTGAATAGATGATAGCCTCTCTTGTAGGACAAAAATGAATTCCTTAGCAGAAATTAATTCATCTTGTATCTTTAAGTTCTTCAACCTTTTAGCATCATAATCTTCAAGTGCCATCTCAAGTTGCTTCTCCAAAGCCATGTCCATGGGTTTCGTATTTAGGATCCTCCTAAAGCTATTAAACTTCCTCTGAGGCACAAGGCTCTGATACCAATTGTTGGAATCCAATAACACTGAGAGGGGGGGGGGGGGGGTGAATTAGTGTTATATTGGAAAGAATAATTTTAGCCTTATTAAAACATGCATACACCAATCGGTATACCGGTACATACAGAATTGAAAGAAGTGAAGCAACCCATAAGCCAATCACATAAATGAGAATCATAACACACAAATTTATACGTGGAAAACCTCAAAGAGGAAAAACTATGATGGGATTTGTGACCCACAATATCAATCCACTAGCCATATGAAGAGATGTTACAAAATATAGGGGGCCTGCACTTGCAGGAAGGCTCACAGCCTAGAGCACATTGCTCAATCACAAATGGAGCCTCACTGAATACATATAATTACATACTACAATCTAGAGAAGTGTTGAATTGCTAAGATAGCATCTTCTATGCCAGAATACAGTTCTGGTTTAAGCTCTGTCTGTTCTAGTCTAAAACCCTAAACCCTTTACCAGAATAAACCTTACATAAATATCCTCACATACATAATCTCTCCCATTTGTTTCTCATTTCCTTTACTATTTCCTTCCTAATACATATTCACATCATATATCAAAATGATCTAATTAACTGACCTATATACCCTATAAAACTTATCATGCCTTATGTCGAGTTACAAAGATAATTACAATATCAAATTACATGTCAGCTAGATAACATAAGTACATGAATATCAAAAATAATTGTCGATGCCGGATCCAAGAGATGTCGGCCTCCAATACTGATAACCATATTCTTAACCATGTCGACTTGCATTGTTGGCAACCAAAGAAATCCTTCTATCCTATCAGTGTCGGTGTAGTGTCTGTGAAGTGCCTATTGGTACACAACTGGACCAAAACATGAAGCCAAAACAAGATACCATGTTTCCATCACTGGAAACATAGTGAAACCAACCAATTGAATGTCAATTTCCAACACATTAGAGCATATTATAATCATTACAATTTTCCCACATTTTTCTCTACATCATTAAATATTACAATTTTCTAAGTCATGCATGTATCATAACTCCTCATCCTGCATCCATTGCAAATAGTCCACATGTGATATAAGAATCATATAGTCATGCATCCATAAGTACACCCTACATACAACATGGGTTAAACATCATATACACTATGCATCCATATTGTCATATCCCAATAACACACATATCTCATAGACATCATATGATCATGTAGCCATACATCCATCCTGCATTACAAACATGTTATTAATATCATAATATTCATCACATAAACATAATAATGCATCATAATAAATCCATTATTAAATGCATCACAACCCATGATAAATGTCCATCTTAAACACATGAACCATGTCATATATATCAAAAACTAATGTTTCTAATAGTAATACAATGAAATACAATCCCTGAAGGATCATCAAAAATTCTTGAGTACTAGAGCTATCTAGTGATCTCTCTATTTTTTGTATTTGGATCCCCCCATCCTCCCGATGGTCCTACTAGTGTTGGTTGCGATGCACTCATACCCATAGACTCTCTTGACATCTGTGACCATGTCTGCCGAGTCTAAGTCTTCTCAGTAAAAGATGATGCGCACTAGTCTAGAAAGATTGCATCCTAGTAGAGTCCTTTGTAGTATTAGGCCTCCCATAGGGCCCTCTCCATTGCTCGACGTGACTCCATGGCATTAAAAAACACTTGTGCCATCCCTGCTAGTATCAGGACTTTTCTAGCCACATCCCTCGCTCCTCTGAGGTCGGTGACATCGGCCTATTCCCATGCCAAATGAGCCCTCAATCCATCCTCCTTGTACCTATCCCTATATCGATGTTTCCTGCACCTATACCTGTGGGTCCTATCCCCCTCTCCTTTTCCCTCTCTTGGATCTCATCCTACCTCCTATAGCCCCTCCTCCTCTACCTCTCCCTCCTCCATTTCCTCCATTACCACCATCCCCTTCCTCCCCTTCATCATTTCCATCCCCCCATAACCTGGTCAAATAAAGGTGCTATCTCATCTGGTGATAACACACCCAAAATAGTCAACCACGTTGGGTGGTAGAAGTCCCACCATGCTACATACACACCTATGCATCTGACATCAATCACATTTGACCTTGGGTCCCAATCCACAGGAGTCATCCCTATCCAACTAGTCCAAGCCTCAAATGGCCCTATGACATCTCCCCATGTGGTAGTTTATCATGTAATCCGAGGATGTTTGCACTCCTCACCGAAAATGTCTTTCTCTTGCCAAACTATCACATCACCCAATGAGGCTATACTGATCTATAACATGAATAGTGCACCTAATCAGCCAACACTGTGTCTAGACAAAAGATAAATAGTAAGCATCCTCTTCCCACTGCTCGCATAATCTATATGGGTGCCAAGTGAAGTCCATCATTTCATCGATACATGAGGTCAGTATCCCATTGAGCCAACTCGAGTATAATGTAATAATCCTCCATATTTGTCCACGTAGGGATACTATGGTTCCCACTCCTTGACTCCAAGAGGCAGACACATAGCTATGTGCTCAAAAGCCCATATGTGTAGAAGAGTCACACCAGTCCTCAGGTTCTTGTATCCCTGATAGACACACATGTAAATATCATGATACAATTCTCTGAGTATGGCATATCCCCAAGTAAACTACACTCTGTCCTCCATGATGTGGTGAAAGCATCTTGACTAGCCAATAGAAAAACCATGCCCACTGAGATCGGACATCATCCAACCATTGATCAATCCTTATATGTATAAGACCAATCAATGCAACTGTTGAGGCCATTCCATGGTCTGCTCTAGTTGTGTGAGTGAAAATATGTGCAAATAAAATAAATTGAAAAACTAAGATAACAATCTAAGTGATGAGCCCGAATAATGGGTCAATTCTGCCTATGACTTTTATGTTTTTAATGGTTCTGTCAGGGGTTTAGATACTGTTAGAGGTGTTAAGACTTTGTTAATGATGGTCCTATTTTTTAATCTAAGATTGACAAATGTGGCTATGAACTTACTCTTATACTTCCTGTAGACACCTAAAGATATCTCCTCAATTCTACACTAATTATTCATCTATTAATTAAGTAATTCTTTAATTATTTGATTAAATTAAATATTTCTTCTGATCATCACATTTAACATTTCTAATTATTGAATTCCTATCATTTCATCATTTAACCCTATCTCAATTATTAATTAAATATCAATTATTTAATTAATTATGATATTTTTCTTAGTTAAATAATATTTATTATTTAATTAATTCAATTTCCTATGATTAAATAATTTCATTTAAATTATTTAATTAATTAATTTAATTCTTCCAATCTCCCAAATTCTAATTCCAATTAATTTCACCTAATTTCATTTCATTTTTCCCCAAATTCGAATTTCACTTATTTTTATAATACCCTAAAAATGGTCATCTAAACAATGGGCCCCTAATCTCGACAACATTGTCAAGGTCCTAACCAAAGGCAAATAAATAAATCTTGAGCACACAATTAATTTCTAAAATCATCAAATGTCACATGGCAAAATTAATCACTCAATATTAATTAAATATTTATTTAATTAATAAAATCATTCCAAGTAAATCATTTTAAACAATTATCTTATTTATTTTATTAAATATCCTAGCATATTTAATTAAATAAATCAATTTATCATCAAATCATAAAAAAGAGGAATTAATTTGAAAAATAAATAAAAATTGTCATAAATCTTCAAAAAAGGAAACAAATCAAGAAAGAGGAATTGGAAATTATGAGCACAAATCTTCAAAAAAGGAAACAAATCAAAAAAAGAAATTAATTGGCAAAAAAGAATTAAAAATTGAGAAAAGAAATCAATTGGAGATAATCTTGAAAAACAAATTAAAAATTGATAAATAATCTCAAAGAAAGCAATTAAAACAACTAAATCTCAAAATTGAATGAAATAGAAAATAAATCAGTTTTTTCTTGATTTTATCTTAATTTTAGTTCAATTTCCTTTAAAACTGAGAAAAGCATTCAATCACATCAATTCACCTGGATTGCGCTTCCTCTTGGAAAATCTTGACCTCTCATCATCGTTTGATCTCAGCCGTTGGTTTCTTTCTGAATTTTCTATAAATTCAGGCTCTCATCTTTCATTAAAAATTCCTGGAGAATATATTGTTATTATGTTGTTTTTGCTCTAGGTTCATCGAGAATTTGCATTGAGACATTGCATATTAGTTATTTCATATTGCTTAAATCATTTAGCTTAAATATTCATATATTGCTTAAATCATGTTAGATTAAATCTTGCAAATCTTGCATATCTAGCTTAAATCTTGTATCCATTTAGCTCATATTCATGCTCATATAGATTTAAAAATCTTTCGTTTAGGTGTTGTCTAGTCACTTGATAGCTTAGAAATCTGAGAGCAATCTAAAATCACATCTACTAGAAGGCAATGGGTCACTTTGTAATGGTTTATTATTCATTGATTATTGATTTACTAACCATGCATCTAATGCCTTAATTGAGGTGTTGTGTATTTCAGATACAGATACAAGTCCACTTTTCACACACACAATTTCCAATTAATTTCATTTCTTCCAAATTTATATTTCCCCAAATCTGAATTTTAGTTAATTTCATGTGCATTTCAACATTCAAAAAATCCAATTTGAAATCCAAATTGAAAATTAAAATGAAAATCAAATTCAATTTCAAAATACTACAGCACATGCTAAAATCAATCTGATTGATCAAATCAGCTGACTAATCGGTTAACTAAGTTAACTCCTCAATTTCCTTTTTTAACTCTTAATCACCTTTTTTTGACGAATCAATCAATTGAATCTTCTAATCCATCTAATCAGTTATCTCTCAATCAATTTAGTCAACTGACTAATCTATTCAGTTCACTAGCCAATCTATCTAGTCAACTCCTCAATCAACCCTATTAACAGATCATTCTAATGAGTTAACAGGTCAATCAATCTCAATTATCTATCAATTAGCACTTGAGTTCTAATCCTCACCTCCTTTGTGTTGAAAATCTATAAATTCAACCTTTTTTCTCAATTCAAGCTAGATCACAGTCTTCAAAATAGTTGTCTAATCTATAGAGGAAATCAGTGCAATACCTAAGAGCCAATTCAACAACTAAGGAGAAGAGCAATGGAAGCCTTGTTAAATCGATTGAGGGAGTCTTAAATTATATTTCAATTTATTTCATAAATCAATTGATATTAGCAATATTTCATTGTAATTTAGGAGTAATTTGAGTAGATTAGAGTTGGTGATTCGCTCTGATCATCTAATTATGTTATTTAGACTTAATTTGCCCCTAATACAATTGGTGAACCCGACGTGAACTAACAACAATATGAAATTTTGTGTATGCCTGTAGGTTTTTATTTCTGGAAATTTTTCATTTTTAGCAGGTTTATATTTTTGGAAAGTTTCCGTTTTTGGCAAGTTTCTATTTCTAGAAAGTTTATGTTTTTGGCTGGTTTCCAATTTTGGAAAGTTTCCATTTTTTGTCAGGTTTCTATTTTTGAAAAGTTTCTATTTTCGGCCAGTTTCCAATTCTAGAAAGTTTCCATTTTTGCAGGTTTCTATTTCTAGAAAGTTTCCATTTTTGGTAGGTTTCTATTTCTAGAAAGTTTACCATTCTGACAAGTTTCTATTTCTAGAAAGTTTCCATTTTGGCAGGTTTCTATTTCTGGAAAGTTTACATTTTTTGAAAGTTTCTATTTCTGGAAAGTCTCTGTTTTGGCAAGTTTCTATTTCTAAAAAGTTTCCATTTTGGTAGGTTTCTATTTTTGGAAAGTTTCTATTTTTGATAGGTTTCCAATTTGGGAAAGTTTCCATTTTTAGTAGGTTAACATTTCTGGAAAGTTTCCATTTTTTGAAGGTTTCTACTTATGGAAAGATTTTGTATTTGGCAGGTTTCCATTCCTAGAAAATTTTCATTTTTGGCAGGTTTCCATTTTTAGGAAGTTCCTTATATAAAAAAAAAACAAAAAAAACCTCTCTATTCTTTCATTTTTCTTAAATTCTAGTCTTTTAGTTTTCTATTTTATAATAGATCATTGATAAACACTGAAGAAGATTTTTGTAACCAAAGGAAGAAAATTAGGCTAGAGAGCCCACAATGTGCTAACAATTCTCATGGTTTCTTGCAAGGATAATTGAACTTAGTTTATCTAAATCTTTCTTTTTGGTGCTTTTAATAAAGAATATTACACCTTTCATCATTGCTATGAGAGTTAAAATGAACCCCATGCCTTTTTGGAGCAACATCTCCAATAGTTTAGAAAACATTGCAATGAAGGTTTAAAATGAATCATTGTTCTTCACGTCTTCAAGGTGTTAGGCATATTCTCTCCCCTTTTTTGGGTGATCAAAAAGCCAGACCCACCTTTTTCATGCTTTATTTCATTTTTTGTATTAGGATAACACCTTTACAAGGCCTGCTTCCCAAGTAGCCCATAAGGCCAAGTAAGAGGGAATGACCTAAGTGGCAATGACTAAAGCCAAGTAATCCATGCCACTCTAAATAAATGTGTATGTGATCAAAATCATATGCAACGAGTGTTACATGCTGTCACAATGACATTATGTCTCCTTGAGTGCCTATATGGTATGTTAAAATCTGTAGAGCATAACCTCTATAGACTAGGAGACCTCCCTCAACGGAGTGTAAAACGCTGCTGATTGTGACCACTCAAACATAACCCCATCTAAACACCATAGAAATTAGAAGCCCAACTGAGTCAGTAACCAGACACTTGAATTATTATAGTGCAAGGGTGGGGAAGAATCCGCCCCCAAGACACTCACCATATATCTCCCATGATAATGGGCCAATTGAGGAGCAATCTTCTTTGGTCTAATTTCTAAAAAAAGGTAAAAAAATGGGCGCACCCTAGGGTGTGACATGGTTGTTTGAGCTGATGGAGTATCAAGATGTGGGTTGTAGTAATACTTGTGATCTTTTGACCTTAGGAGAGTCTACTTGATGTGATATTTAATTGCCCCAAATATGTTGAAAACAAAATGATATCTTGAGAAAGATCCCAACATTCATGGGAATTTAAAAAAATTCCTTAAACAAGTGTTATTTTCATGGTTTTATTCTTTTGGTGTGACTGTTGTGTCCTTTGCTACACTTCATCAAATTCAAACATTATAGGAAACAAATCAAAACCTTAACAAAGTTTCAGTGTTCAACAAGATCAAACAAACCTCAACAAAGTTAAGTGTCAACATCAACATCAAATCAAAACTTTTGCAACATTCGAGAAATAGAGAAAACATCTTACATGTTGTGATCTTAGGTCCAAACCAATCAAACAAACAACATGGATTGACATTATGCATTTCGTAAGGAAGGTGAACAATTGATCCCTTCCATTCCTATTCCATCACCATCCATAGAAATCTTAACTCAACAAATCAATACTTTGTAACAACAAATGAGAGACACGACTAGTCCTATCAACCATAGGGGTTGGTTAGAAAATATGATGAGGGAGGTGATAACCACGAGGGAATTATTATCAGACCAATCTTTTTCTTCTTGTGAGACCATTTCCAACCTTCATTCTTCAACAAAATCATTCCTACCTTAGTTCAACCAACATTAGAGTCATACCAACCTTCTTTCAACCAAAACGAAAACTCTTTGGACCCAAACCAAATCCCTTTCAACCAAAGTTCAAATCAACCATATCTATCCACCATTTCATCATCCCCTGAAGTCACACAAGACCAATCCATGCCATCTCTACCTAATAACACAATCTCCCAAGGGGTATCCATAACACAAATCCAATTTAATTCAAGTAATGATTCAGAGGATCTCATTCAAAATCCTTCCTCATCAAGTCAAAAGGTTGAAACCTTCCAAAAATATCCTATGCAAACTCCCCCATGTCTAGAGGACAATCCAAAATCAGAAGAAATTAGTCATGAAACAAATCAAGATCAAGAACAAACCTTTTCATCCTACACAATTTTTTATGAAGACTCCACCTATCAAGAATCTTATGATGATCCCCTCATCCTTTTCTATTCCACTCATAATAACACCTTTTTTTCTCAAGAGCAAGATGTTCTTTCAAGTTCCATCCAATATCCACCTCCTAAGCAAGATTAGGACATCCCTTCCATCCTTCCTAATAATCTCTTTCCAAGTCAAGATCGAAGTATCCCTTCACCTTCATGTTCTAAACAAGATCCCATTATTTATCTGGATCCTTATCAAGATCACTCCATCCCATCATTTATGTGTCATAATCCTCCATGTCTCTCACAAGATTCCATCTCACCAAATGAATTTACCATATCTCCTAGTCTCCCTCATGATCTCAATGTCTCTATACAAGTTGTTCATGAACCCCTTATCAATGAAATCACCAATCTAGATTATACTACATAGGACAACTTGTCAACAATTTTGTGTGTGCCATTTTCACATGCTAGTGCATCAATAAAAACAAACATAGCACCCACTCATGTCACAACTTTGAAACCAAAATCTATTAGCCTCATACACCCACACTTGAAATACTGGGGGCAAGAAGGTCTACCACAACTAGATTGGTTTGAAAATAAGGAAGTTGTAGTAGAAACTGTACATGAAAGACTCCTAGCTGAATATCCTATTGAAAAAGATAGGTTCATCCAACTCTTCAAACAAAGACCAATGAATTATCTACACAAAGTTCATACCAGCTCAATAACAACATCCAACTTAAAAGATATTACATCTAAGGGTGGGTTCATTTCAATTTTCAGCACTGCATTTGCATATTTCTTTACTGCATTGCATTACATATCTCCATTTCAAAGTGCATCATAGTTGCATGCATATCACCATTGCACAACATATAGCTGCATATCATTATTTCTTTCTCATATAGTTGCATCAATAAAAACATGATGATTGTCTGAGTCATTCACCTGTCTGCACTGAAAGAAACGAAGGTTGTCTCATTTTCTAGATACTTGTTCATGAAGTCTTTAGGAGGCCTTTAGTCATTCATCTTCAACGTCACCTTGTGATTAAGATTTATCCTTGGTTGGGTAGAAGTTTCACTATCAAGTCTTGTTACCCAAAATCTATCAATTTCTATATCTCACACATTAATCAAAATCTCTAAGTCATTACAGATACCTAGTTGGTCATGTGGCTAGTGAAAAATCCAATATTCTACTTCAGCGTCATTGTAATTGTCATACCCAAGTAGGTTTCATTGCTTACAAGTCAAGGCAAGAAAATGAAGAAAAGAAAAGAAAAATACTATGCCAATATCCATCTCAAGGCAAATAAAAAAATGATATATTACTAAAATATCATGCATACAAGTGCGACAATAGAAGCTTGACTATGGGAACATGCAAGTAACTCCATATGGTCTATGGATGCCTACTGACAATGGACTAATATTTGAGAGATCACAGTGCATAGCCTCGTTGAATCCCTAAAAGCTTGCTGGTAGCAAGGCTCTATCTAGGATGCTTTTTAAGTTAGAGTAACTCACATAGCTAGCCACATAGGATTCCAAGGGTCTTTGATGGTTATAAGAGTCAGAATGAATTCAATTGCACACACATGAGAAAAAGAAGATCAAAGTTTCAAGAATTGATGGATAATTTTTCCATGCCTCTATTTATAAATCTTGGTTACATAGTGTGTTAGGTTGGATGATCTAAAATCTTCTTATACCATGCTTCTCACAAAAGTTATTAAAATCACCTCATGTGAATATTTCACCATGATTTGACCTCAAACATTTAATATTCAATCTTGTCTCAGTTTCCACTTTAGCTTTAAAGATTTTAAACTTTTCAAATGCTTCAGATTTTTCTTTTAGAAAAGTAATGCACATCAATCTAGAATAATCATCAATGATTGGCATGAAATATCTATCACCTTGAAATTTTTTAACTCGAGAAGGGCCACACAAATCAATATGAATAAGATCAAGAACACCATTTGATTTATCTTGTATACTCCTAAAAGAGGTTCTGACCTGTTTACCCATTTGACATTCTTTACATAGCGAATTATAGGGCTTCATAATCTTAGGCATATCCCTAACTGCCTTAGTTGAATTGATCTTCACAATGTTATCAAAATTCACATGACATGACCTTTTATGCCATATCCAACTCTCATCAATCTGTGTAATAAAAAATGTCTTCTCACCGAAATTCAAATGAAATATATTACCTTTTATCTATGTACCGATAGCAATCTCTAAACTCGATCTAGTAAAGATTTTGCATTTTTCATCCTTGAATTGTCATTGAAATCCCTTATCTACCAATTGTCCTACACTCAAAAGATTATGCCTTAAACCTTCAACATAATAAAAATTGACAGTATTGTTCTTACCATCCAATGATATAGTTCATTTTCCTTTGATCATACATGCTTTGTCATCTCCAAATCTAACTAGACCGCTATCAAATTCTTGCAAAGATAGAAACTTCCCTTTATCTCCAGCCATATGATGTGAACAACCGCTGTCAATTACCCAATCATCCTTGTCTTAAATTTTAGTAGCAAGTTCCTTCTCTTCAGGTACATTCACTTCTAGTGCCAAATCATCTTCCTTGATAGCCAGGAACACCCATTCCTTCCCATTGCCAAAATCACTAGCAGAGTCTTTTGCCAATTCATCATCAGAATCAGAAATTTCTTCCTCATCCACTATGTAGTATGATTTGTCTCTATTTTACTTGTATTTGTACTTGTTCTAATATCCAGGGTTAGGCTTAAATGATCTTCTAGCTCTTTCTTCAAATCTTGAATTCCTTTCAGGACATTTGGATGCAAAATGACCAATCTTATTACATGGAAAACATTTAAAAGGTGCTTTTCCTTCATACTTACTTCTTACTGGTCCTTTAGGTACTCTTCTAGAAAATAGTGTTTCAAGTTGCTCAAACTCATCATCTTCTCTCTTCATATCTTCTAATTCCTTTGCATACAAAGCTTTCTAGTCTTTTTTATTGGTTGTAGATGTAGATGCATGAAAAACAGGTTCAAACTTCACATCTCCAGAAGGTCCAAATCCTTCAAGCTCGAAAGCATATAGTTTCCCAACGAAAGTATCTCTATTGATAGATGTATTAGCCATTATTCTTAACTCATTAATAACATTAGCCTTCATTTTGTAAGCCAGTGGTAGGGCTCTCAGGACTTTAGAAACAGTTTCATCTTCGCTCAGAGTTCCACCACAACATTGAATTCCCATGACAATCTTATTTACCCTTTCCATGATTGTAGTAATCCTTTCATCTTCTTCCATCTTCAGATTTTCATATCTCACCCGATAACCATCAAGTTTAGAAATATTCACTGTGGGGTCACCTTCATTAAGAGTCTCCAACTTATCCCATATAGCCTTTCCAGATGATTTGTCATTTAATCCCATTATTTTTGATCAGAAAGTGCACACAAGAGGACCTCTCTTGCTCTATAATCATTCTCAAGCTCATTGTCCAGGTTTGTCAGAGGAGGATTGCCAGATCCCGAATTATAAGGTGTGACACCATTCTGTGTGATATACCAAATCTCCTTGCCAAGACATCTTAGATGAGTCTCCATCTGAATCTTCCATACTGTGTAATTTTTTCCATCAAGCCTCAGAATATCCCTTCAAAAAATAGCTCCAGAAGAACTGGATGAACTTGAATTGTTAGATGCCATAGGATCTTCCTCAAGCAGTTAAGTTTTTTGTAGAGAGGACCAAAGTTTTGATACCAATTGTTAGGCAGTTCAATAACCGCAAGACAACTGAGAGGGGGGGGGGTGAATCATTTTTCACAGATTACCAAAACTATTAGAAATTTAAACTTTAATACTGGAACCCAAAACATTAATACCAAAATAACAATTAAACCAATTAAGCATAAACAATAATCATAGAATAAAAACCATCCACATGACACCAAGATTTATACGTGGAAAACCTGGTAAAGGGAAAAACCATGGTGGGAAGCCTACCCATAGTCAGCTAATACTTTTGCAGTAAGTATGTGAATTACAATTGAGGGGCCCACACTTGTAGGAAGGCCAATAGCCTAGAGTGCACTGCTCATCACAAAAGGAGCCTCACTGACTACATATAAATCCAGACTACAATCTGGAGAAGTGTTGAACTGCAAAAGATAACATCTCCTATGCCTGAGTATAGTTCTGGTTTAGCTCAATATCAGTGGACTAAATCCTCTTACATAAACCCAATTCGATCTCCAATAATCGACCAAATCCTCTGCCTGAATGATATTACATTATTCTCACATTACATTCCTTGACCATGACCTTTTTCTTATCCATGATGATCTACAATGAGATCTTACATCTATATATACAAACCCTCGACCATAAACAATTAGGTCAGCCACCAGATAATAAACTGATTACATAATTACAAACCATGTTGGCCTTAGATCAAATGAATTATATCCAACACACAAGACATCCCAGAAACACATCGAGAGGTCCAATCCACATGTTACATTAAAGTCGGTCCATAACCTAGATCAACCCGGACCCAGTATAGGTCCACACGCTACAACAATGATCTCCATCCGCCAAGTCTTGAACATGATCACCAATAGCATCCTGAAACTCCACCAGAAGCTGCACGAACACCACTTATGCAATTTAACAAAGATCTTCATCAAAATATCTACCGGTGAAACCCTTGCCAGAACCAGAAACTAAGCTTCTAAGTAAGAGGGATAGAATCCGATCACTAGACCAAAAGCAACTGACCAAATATGAGCATGAGTATCATGAACAAGACAATTCCATAATCAAATCATACCAAAGCCTACCAGATCATGCCAGATCCAAATCACCTAGAAACCACTCAACCTATCGGGATCAAAAGGGTGTCGGTAAAGCATCCAAATAGCTAGTGTTGGCATCAATGATAAAACATCAATGCAACACATAATCAATTTCACCAAATGGCCAATAATCTATGCTTAATTTACCCCTAATACACTTCCTTTTAATTAAATGGTCAAAGATGATATGTAATATTGCTATGTGACTTATTCATATTAATCTTTCATGTAGTTAAATAAATGTTATTCTGGTATGAAATGGATATGCCTTTGTTTTGTACACACTAATGTCATGATGCAGGAATGAGGGAGCAATTATGCTAGATTTCCTCTACAATCATAAACAACTTGACTGTTTTCTATTCGAAGTGTAACTCCCTTTCCTTTTTTTTCATGTTGTAATAAGTGAGTCCTCCTAATGTCTTCGGAGTGGACTTGTTGTTAGTTATAATCAGTTAGGATTCTTCTTTCTATAAATAAAGTGCGGATACCCCTTCTCAGGGAGTAGAACTTCAGATATTGTAATTCTAGTTTATAGTTTATTGAAGAACAATTTCAGCTACATTTTGATGTAATGTCTTTTAATAAATAATATAATATTCTAGTTGGCAGTACTTAGTTGAGGTTTGGAAGGGTTCACTAGGGGGGCTCACTTAGTGAGAACTTCAATCTTTGTGTTCAATAGTTATTTTTCATGCAACATTCAGTTGTTGTCCTGGCGGTTGACTATCCTTGTACCAATTGGAAACTCCATCCTGTGACTATTCCTACAGCCAAAGCAGACAAAGTAGTTTCCTATTTGTATGCCATGGAATATATTTTTATTATTCATTTGATCTCAATTTAGATTTTAGTTGTTGTTAATCATTTGAGTTGATCCCTTTTCATGCACTTTATTTTTAGTACCATTTTCTTTTTCAGTTATATTTAGCATGGCTACAATTGAGTCTCTAGTGCATATAATTTGCTGACCCATTTCAAGTATATGCCTCGAGTTGACAGAAAAGGAGCCTTCATAATGATGAGATAACTAATTAGTATCAATATTCAATCCCTAAGTTATGGTTCTAGGGCCTAGTTATTAAAACCATTAAAACGGACAAACATTATTGGCATCGTTGTTGAGGATAGTGTCAAACTAGGGAGTCTTTTGTAGTCAATTTTAGTTGTTGCTTATTTTCAATAGTGCATTTTTTTAAAGTATAGCCTCCAGTTTGATAAAGTCACGACCAATTGCTATTATTAAGTTAACACTGCATGCATAGAAGAAGAGATGCTTTAGGGAGATTTCTTCCTAACGACCCTTATCCTGATAAACACCTAGATGTGCCCTAGAATAAACTAGATGAAGAAGAACAAGAGATAAATCTTTTAGTTGATATACTTGCTAATTTCAATGATCCTGAAATTCCCTTGACCAAAATTTGGTTGACAGTCCATTTTCTTTAATACTCTGTCAAGCAAGGATGACTACACCAAATCAACCTAGTTATATAACCTTTGAATTCCCTATCATTGATCAGAACATTCTTGCTTCAGTCCTTCCTAAATTTATGGTTTAGTGACAGAGGACCCATATACTTTCCTGTTTGAATTTGATATCCTCTGTAGGAGCTATGACTATACTATAGATTCTTGTAGGCTTAAGTTGTTTCCTACCACTTGGAAGGAATCAAAATTAAGATGGTTTATGAGCTTAGGAAGGGATGTTGTGGACAGTTGGGATGTTATGAAAGAAAATTTCCTTCAAAAGTATAAGGAATATTGTAGAGGCAGTGATAGGAGGGGAGATGATATCTTTAGGATGCAACATAAGGAAGATGAGAGTTTGGAGGATTATATTTCAAGGTTCCTATTTAGCCTAAAAAATCCCCACATCATGCACCTAATGAAGAGTCTCAAAGGTTTCTTTTCCTTAGAGGGATCAATGAAAGTTGCACAAAAGACTTGGACTTGATGGGAGGAGGAGATATCACTCAAGCTCCTTGGGATGCCATCAAGAAAATATGCTAGAATTACTCCAGAGCACCTGCTAAGAAAGGGAGAGGTTACCAGTCTACTATGGGTAAATCCTCCTATAATGGAGTCTCAAGGATGGAAACCACTCATTTACTATCATATTTAAAGCAAGACATTATAAATAATATGGCTACTCAGCTAGACACACTTCAAGCCAAGAAGAAGAATGAGGAGGCAAAGGAAATGATAGCAGAATATTGTCCTCACTATACACACAAAAAAAGGACTGCATATGCAAAATGCTAGCCAACATTGAGAGAAATAAAATTCCACCAGAATTCAAACCAATTGAAGGAGATGATGAACAAATTTTATACATTTCACAAAGAAGGACATGGGCTCCAAGACAAGGTATGCCACCAGACCCATTATCTTTTAGTGGTCCTCATTTAAATTCCTCTACTGCTAATAATCTGTGGCAACCTTCTTACCCACAAAGTTATGGAAATTATCCCTCACCACCTTGGAATAATCCATGGCCCAACTACCAAAATTATCCATATCAATGATAGCAACCCTAGGGAAATTGGCAATAGACATCCCAATGGAGGGGAGGATAGAAATGGCCAAACTAGTCTACTGGTTCAGCCACCTCTACAAAAACCTCAACAACAAACACTAATGCCTCCTCCTAATCCAAATACTAATGCACCTAGACCTACTCAACCACCAACACAACCTGTCCCTAATCCTAACAACAAGCCACAACAACCTGTTTACTCTGCTAATCCAAGCCAATATCCTACATATGTTGTCAACATAAGTGATATACATCTCAGATCAGGTACAACTTTGCCAACACCTTCTCACCCAGTCATAACTAAATTACTTGTAGAAGAAGTAGAGAAATCTATAGTTTTCCTAATCCACCTGTTCAACCAAGTCAAATAAATGGGTCAGAACATCTCCAAAAATCTGATACAATACCTCCATTTCCTCAAAGGTTAGAGATGGAAATAGTAAAGCAGAAAGAGAAATCAGCATTTGATCTTTTAGACTAGTTGAAGCATGTTTATGTTAATATCCATTTATTCCAAGCCATAAAGGATGTCCCAATTTATAGCAAAGTCATTAAAGAGGCTTGTTTAAAGAAACCAAGAAGGAAGAAAAAAGATCCACAAATAATGCATGTAGTAGGCCAGATAGTATATATTGCTTGGAAAGGTGGTTGTACCTAAGTACTCTGACCTTGGTAGTCTTATTGTTAGGATTGTTATCAATGGAATCCAAGTCCAAAATGCCTTAATAGATCTAGGCACAATTATTAATGTGATGAAAAAAGATATCATGCAACATCTTAAAATCAATAATTTAAGACCTACTCCTACTGCCCTGCAACTAGCAGATAGTTCTACTATTAGACCTGATGGTATGGTAGAGGACCTTGTAGTAACCTTGGATTCTTGGGAGTACCCAGATGATTTTATGATTCTTTCTCCTAAAGAAACTTTGGGAGGATATCCAATTATTTTGAGAAGACCTTGGTTGGCTAAAACAGATGCCTTTATAGGTTGTAGGTTAGGAGACATGACTATTTTAGATGGCATGACTGCTAAAAATATTTCTCTTTATCCTCCAACACAACCTCATCTCGATTTGGGACAACCGGTATGGCCAAATATAGGAGAATAAAATGATGAAGTTAATTTAATCACACAACTTATGGTTATAGATAAGGATCCTTTCTTACAAATCCAAGAGGGGGATGCAGTACTCTCTAACATCATTCATAATTTCTATGGAGTAGATGAACAACCACTTGGTTATTCATCAAGCATTGCATTTCCATTGTAGACCATACTTCCTACTCCCTGTTCACCTAACTTTCCTATAGCTGAAGATTTGCTTTATACATTTCTACCGCATGAAGTACAAATGCCATGTTTTAGTCAAACATGTATGATTGAGTTGACTAAGAAAGTAGAAGTTTCACCAGACAAATGTTTGAACATTAACAATAAACTCAATCACAAACAACATATGTCTTTGATAGAATTTCTTAAATCTCACAAGAAAGTAGTTGCATGGAATTACCATGACATGAAGGATCTAGATCCTAAGTTGTGTACCCACATAATCTATTGTAAACCCATAAGGCATGCACAAAGGAGGATTAACCCTGCACTAAGAGAAATAGTAAAGGGAGAATTGCATAAATTACTTGATGTAGGATTCATTTACCCAATATCTGATAGTCAATGGGTATCACCTCTTGTTATAGTTCCTAAAAAAGGGAGGAAAGTGAAGAGTCTATGTATATTATAGAGATCTTAATGCTGAAACTAAGAAAGATCATTTTCCACTCCCTTTTATAGACCTAGTGCTAGATTTTCTAGTAGGTAAGAAATATTTTTCATTCTTGGATGATTTTAGTGGATACAATCAGATAAGGATTGCACCTAAAGACCAAGAAAAGACAACATTTACCTATCCTTAGAGATCCTATGCCTACTTCGTACTCCCATTTGGATTATGTAATTCTTCAGCTACTTTTTTCAGATAGCAGTCATAAGCAAATTCTTGGATATGTCACATGATTGCATGGATATCTATATGGATATTTTAATAATTATGTTGGCACTTTTGGGGAAGCATTAAAAAACTTGAAAAAAGTTTTATAGAGGTGTGAAGATCACAATTTGTCCTTGTACAATGAAGACCGTTTTATGATAATGCAGGAGGGAGTAGTACTTGGCCATTACATTTCACAAGCTGGTGTTCAAGTTGACCCTGTTAAGGTTGAGGTAATTCTCAATCTTTCTACTCATGTTAAACAAAAGGATGTCAAAAGTTTCTTGGGGCATGGAGGCTATTATAGGAAGTTTATAAAGGATTTTAGCACCATGGCAAGTCCATTATATAATCTATTAATAAAAGATGTTGAATTCCAATGGACACCATAGTGTGAGGAAGCATTTTCTAGCTTGAAGACAACCTTGACTCAAGTAGCTATTCTTAAAGGGCCCAATTGGGAACTTCCCTTCCATATCCATATGGATGCATCAAATTATGCTATTAGAGTTGTCTTGGGGTAGAAAGAAGAAAATATGGAGACTTCCATTTACTTCATCAACAAAAATCTGCAAGGACTTGAATTCAATTATATTGTCGCTGCGAAAGCGATGTTAGTTGCTATACATGCACTCAATAAATTCAGGCATTACATCACTAGTTATCAAATTTTTGTTCATACATGTCATGCAACTATTAAATATCTCTTGAACAAACCTTCAATAACAGGCAAATGAGCAAGGTGGATATTGTTGATGCAAGAATTAGATATACCATTATTGATAAACCAGAGAAGGCAAATGTGGTAGTAGATTTTCTATCTAGGTTACAAACCAAGGAGGATCCACAAGTCATTGATGACTCATTTCTAGAAGAACATTTGTTCTCCATTTCTATTCAGACACTTTGTTATGCTGACATAGCTAATTACCTAGTTGTTAATGTGATTCCTTCTCACTTTTCACCAAAGGAGAAGAGGTTACTTGTTGAGAAGAGATTTAACTTCTCATGGATAGAAGGCTGTTTATTTATTCTGGACCAGACCAAGTAATGAGAAGATGTGTAAGAGAGGATGAGACCTATGACATCCTGCATTCATGCCATTATGAGCCTTGTGGGGGACACTTTCAAGACAAAAGAACAACCATTAAAATACTAAATACAGGGTACTATTGGCCCACCCTACATAAGGATGCAACCAAATACACCAGAAAATGTGATAGATGTTAAAGAATGGGTAGGCCAACTAGATTAGATGAAATGCCATTATATTTGCAAGTAGTAGTCACACCATTTGATAAATGGGGACTATATTTTGTAGGCCCCATTGGCCCTCCATGAAATGGAAAGTCTTACAACTTGGTTTTCATTGACTATGGTACCAAATGGGTAGAAGTCAAAGTCATGAAACATGCAAGGGACAACAAAGTTGCACAATTTCTCCATGAGGAGAATTTCACCCACTATGGAGTTCCAAGGGTGATAGTAATAGATCAAGGAACTCAATTTACTTCAACTCTTATTATAGCATTGGTAGGTGAGTACAATATCAGGCATAGGAAATATATACCATACCATCCCAAGCTAATGGGCAGGCATAAATCACCAATAGAGAGATTGAGGCTATTCTCACCAAAATAGTGGTTGTGCACATAAAGGATTAGGCAGATAGACTATCTGAAGCAGTTTGGGCATACGAAACATCATGGAAAACCACCATAGGTTTTACCGCTTTTGAAATGCTATATAGAAAAATAGCCATGATGCCAATTGAGTTTGAGCATAAAACATTAAGAACAAAACTTGAGCTCAACATGAATATATTTGTAGCACATAAAGACATGATAATGCAGTTAAATGCTTTGGATGAATTAACAAAATCAACTTTACACCAGATAGAAATGGTACAAAATCAAAGGATAAAATGACACAACAAATACATCAAAGAAAAATAGTTTCAGCAAGAAGATTGGGTACTCCTTTATGACTCTAGATACAAGAACAACATGGGAAAATTGCAGACAAGGTGGTTAGGCCCATATGAAATTGCAGAAGTTTTTCCTAATGGAGTTGTGCAACTCACAACTATTGACCTTGTGCAGTTCAAACTATTGGTCAATGCTCATCACCTAAAAATATACCATAAACCAACTTCTAAACAAGAGTTCATTTAGTAATTTAATGCTACTCATAGTTTTGAAAGTCTTGCAGCCGAAGAAGGTGGACTGAATGTCCCACCTTCTATCTAGTCAAAATATTTGCATGCCTCCATAATAAAAACTTCCACTCTTTGTGGGAGTACATTTTTCCATCAATAAATTCACCACCTTTCATCTCACATCACTTGTCTTCCACATCACCTCACCATCATTTCAATTCACTTTTCAGTCAGTTTACTCGTTCAACATGATACCTACTTCTCTCAAAGGTGGACATCATGAATTAATGACAAAACTCCAGGTATGTATTTAATAATTTGTGTATATTTATTATTTTAGATGCCTTTATTTTATTACCGCTTTAATAATATGCATAATTCGTATAGCATATCCCATTCAAATTTCTTGCACTTTTCCAATAGAAATGTGTGGACTGTTGGTAACAACAATGCGACAAACTGAGAGGCGGGGGGGGTGGGGGGGGGGTGAATCAGTTTGTATAAAAACTTTTTGCAACTTAAACCACAAATTAGATTTGATAATTATCTGTTAAAGCATGAGACAACACCACATCAATAACACACATAAAACCAATATTTTTGACATGTAAAACCCGATTAAGGGAAAAGCCATGGTGGGAACCTACCCACAATGAGATAATACCCTATTGGGAGTAAATGAAATATTACAATGGAGAATGCACATGCATTCAGGCACACTACCTAGAGCTCACTTCTCAAACAAGAAACCCGAAAAGGCTACAAATTTTAGGGATGGCTCATTGCCTTACAAGAAGTCTTACTGACTTACAAAAGCATTCAAACAACAATCTAGTTTACATGAACTATGAAAATAGCATCTTCATATGCCTGGGTATAGTTTCAGTTAAGCTCACTACCAAATCTTCTCTGCAACACACTTTTTCGCACAACTTCACACAACTTCCCTGCTACTGAATGATTGATACAATATTCACACATAGCATCATATCTCTCAATGATTATTATATTTATTTATGCAAGTCATCAACCTATATTTCAAGGTCGGCTAACCCTCAACACAAATTACAAAATAATAACCTCATACACTACATCAATGCATGCATACCAAAACAATGTCAGTTAAGACATATTCTGGACCCAAATCAATACCGTAAACATGCAACACCTCCAACAATTATGTGAAACATGCTACAATCACCAAGAATGTGGCACAACATGAATAACATCATCAAATCAAGAAAAATGATCAATAACACACACCACGATCAATGCAGATCACCAATATGGATAGAACATGCTATAGAAGCATTCACAAGAAACATGAATTGCATAACAACATATGTAACAACTCAAATTATTAGAATCATCATCAAATCTCTACCAGAGCTCAAGAACACCAACATAAGTGACTGTCAACCTGAAAGATTTTCTTGTGGATTTCCAAATTATGAACCAATCAAAATTAGGACACACATCAATGTCCATAATACATTCCTCATATCTGCAACTAAAGATATTACAATTTCAGAGCATTATGAAGCATAAACTAGAATACCGAATAACACAAACCAATTGAATAATTGTTGTCAATTGACACTCATTTGATGATTTTAGGTGACTTTCAATGGTTGATTATTTTTTTAGGGCTATCATTGATGGCAACTCCTCATGGTGGTTCGATCCGATAGCCGTGACTCATATTATCTGGAAGATGGAGGTAACCGGTAGACAATTAACCAGCAAAATAGGGTATTTCAATAATGTTTTGATCCAGAATGATCTCTGGTGATTACAGTGTTTTTGGTGTGTTGGCAATTTGGAGGAATTGATTATGTGGTGCATTGATGGCAACACTGACTGTTTTGGTTGTTTACTAGTTTCCGGTTGGTTCCGTTAGAGTGGTTGGTTTATGATATTGATCCGGTATGCTTCAATATGCTTTGGTTTGTGGAATTGATTTGGATTTGCCATTGATGCTATTCAGGTGCATATCAAAATCAGTTGGTTTTGGATTTGATGACTCAAATACTATCATTTGTTCTAGTAATCCTTTTGGTTACCAGTAAGTGTTTTACCGACAACGCTTTGTTGAAGATATTTTAATGCACATGATAAGTGGTGTTGGTGTAGCTTCTAGAAGGTTATCAAGATGCTAATGGTTATCATGTTCATGTTCCAATTGTTCATGGTGTTTAATTTGGCTTATGGTGACCTATTTTAGGTCTAGTGGTTATTCCGTTAGGTTATGGACCAGTTTATGTAATATGTGGGTTGATGCTCCTAGTACATTACCGATTGGATTTATTGATTAGATTATGTTGTTTCGGTCTTAGGCTGACTTGGTTGATCATTGGATTGTGGGTTTATGTTATGAATTTATTGTATTGTCTTTTAGGTGGCCGACCTAATTGTTTAGGTCCCGCGTTGGTATAAATATGATGTAAGATCTCTTTGTAGATCATGTATGGTATGCGCATATGGGATTATGGTTATGGGATGGTTATGAGATTATCTGTGTGCAAATAATGCTATAATCATATGTAGAGGTTTTGGTAGATCATAGGTGATCGAATTGGGTTTGTGTAAGAGGTTTAAGACCTCCGGTACTGAGCTTAACCAAAACTATACTCAGGCATAGGAGATTCTATCTTTGCAGTTCACTCTTCTTTCTGAATTGTAGTATAGATTTATTTTTTAGTCAGTGAGGCTCCTTTTGTGATGAGCAGTGTGCTCTAGGCTGTTGGCCTTCTTGTATGTGCAAGCCCCTCATTTTTTAATCACATACTTACTGCATAATTATTATCTGATTGTGGGTAGGCTCCCCACCGTGATTTTTCCCTTTATCGGGTTTTTCATGTACAAATCTTGTTGTCATGTGTTTTGGATGGATGGTAACTATTCTATAATTTATGTTTATGCTTAATTGGTATATTATTTATTCTGGTAGTTGGTTTATGCATTCCGGTATTGGGTTAATGTGTTCCAATAATAAGGATTTGAATGCTTAAAGTTCTGTAATCTTTTGACAACTGATTCACACCCCCCCCCTCAGTTTTCCTCTGGTTATCTGAGTTTTCTAACAATTGGTATCAAAGCTTGGTCCTCTTTCAAAAGCTTAACTGCTTGAGGAAGATCCTATGGCATCTAACAATTCAAGTTCATTAAATACATCTGCAGTTGTTTTTTAGAGAGAAATTCCCAAGCTTTATGGAATAAATTACAGGGTATGGAAGATTCAGATGGAGACTCATCTGACATGTCTTGGAAATTTTTTTGGGAGATCACTGAGAAAGGTGTTACATATTCTAATTTGGCATCAGGAAATCCTCCTCCAACATGCCTGGATAAGGAGCTTGACAATTATTGTAGAGCTATAGAAGCCCTTGTGTGTGCACTCTCTGATCAACAAATAATAATACTAACTAAAAAAATCAACTGCAAAGGCTATATGGGACAAATTCAAGACTCTGAATGAAGGTGACCCCACTGTTAAAATTATAAAACTTGATGGTTACCGGGTGATGTATGAGAACCTGAAGATGGAAGAAGAGGTAAGGATTACTTCTTTTATGGAGAGAGTTAATGAAATTGTTCTGGGAATTCAATGCTATAGTGGATCTTTGAGTGAAGATGAAATAGTTTCTAAAGTACTGAGAGCTTTGCTACTGGCTTATAAGATGAAGACTACTACAATTAATGAGTTGATAACTATGGAAAACACCTCTGTTAATAGGGATACCTTGGTTGGGAAGTTATTTGCTTTTGAACTTGAAGAATTTGGACCTTCTAGAGCTATAAAATCTGAACCTGCTTTTCATGCATCTACATCATCTTCTAGCAAGAGTGATTGGAAAGATTTATATGCAAAGGAACTAGAGGATATGAAGAAAGAAGATGAAGAGTTTGAGCAACGTGAAGCCTTATTTTCTAGAAGAGTACTGAAAGGACCGACAAGAAGTAAGTATGAAGGCAAATTACCTTTTAAATGCTTTGCATGTAATAAGATAGGTCATTTTGCATGTAGATGTCCTAAAAGGAATTCAATATTTGAAGAAATAGCTAGAAGATATTTTAGGCCTACCCATGATTATCAAAACAAGCATAAGTATAGGAGGAACAAAGACAAATCATGCTACTTTGTTGATGATGAACTAACACAATACTCCACTAGTGGATCTGGCAATGGAAAGGAATGGGTATTTTTGGCTATCAAGGAAGACGATCCGGTACCTGAAGAGAAGGCCCTTGTTGCTAAAATTAAAGACAAGATGAATGGCTAATTGACAGTGGATGTTCACATCATATGACTGGAGATAAAAGGAAGTTCTTATCTTTGCAAGAATTTGATAGTGGTCTGGTTAGATTTGGAGATTACAAAGCATAGATATTTCATGTTAATCATTGATGACTATTCAAGAATGATGTGTGTTACTTTTCTAACGGAGAAGTATGAAGCATTTGAAAAGTTTAAAATTTTTAAAGCTAAAGTTGAGACAAAGATAGGATTGAAGATTAAATGCTTAAGGTCATATCAGGGTGGAGAATTCACATCCGGTGAATTTAACAGCTATTTTGAGAAGAATGGGATAAGGAGACAATTCTCTGCACCCTAGACACCTCAGCAGAATGGAGTTGTGGAAAGGAAGAACATAACTATCTTGGATGCAGCTAGAACTATGATGATGGAAGCTAATCTGCCTCATGTCTATTGGAGAGAAGCTATAAGAGCGATGATAAACACATTCAACAGAGTTCATATCAAAGGAGATGTCGGTAAGACACCTTGTGAGTTATGGTTTGGTCATACATCGACAGTTAAGTGTTTCAAAATATTTGGTATTAAATGCTATATCAAAAGAGATGATTCCATTGGAAAGTTTGATTCTATATGTGGAAGGAATATTTAGTGGTTATTCTAATGAAAGCAAAGCATATAGATGTTATAACAAAAGATTGCAGAGAATTGTGGAGAACACAAATGTCAAGGTGGATGAGCATAATAGAAGTCAAATAAGAACTTATGAGAAGGAATGAAAAGTGGAAATGATCATAACTAAACTAGTAGCACCTACACCAGAACAAAATGTTGAACTAGTTACTCTGACAGTATTAGAAAATTCAATAGTAACTGAAGATCGGGATAGAGGAACATAAAATTGTCTGACTCCTAGGTATGTAAGGTTGAATCATTCAAAAGATCTAATCATTGGAGACAAAAACAAAGGAGTGATGACAAGAAGAAGGTTGGTAGCTGATTAGGTATGTTTAATTTCTCAAGTTGAACCGACATCAGTAATTGAAGCTTGTAAAGATAAATATTGGATGAAAGCTATGGAAGAAGAATTAGATCAGATAGAAAATAATAACACATGGACTTTAGTTCCCCGATGTAAAAATAAGAATGTTATTGGAACTAAATGGGTTTTTAGGAATAAATTGAATGAAGATGGACAAGTTGTGAGGAATAAAGCTAGATTGGTTTGCAAAGGATATTCTTAGAAGGAAGGAATTGATTGTGATGAAACCTTTGCACCAGTAGATATGATTGAAATTGTGAGATTATTTCTTGCTTATGTTGCACATAAGAACTACAAGGTTTATCAGATGGATGTTAAGTGTGCATTTCTGAATGGGGATCTTGAAGAGGAAGTTTATATTGAGCAACGTGATGGGGTTTCGCTTACAGATGACAAAAACATGGTTTGTAGGTTAAAGAAATATTTATATGGATTGAAAGAAGCCCCTAGAGCTTGGTATACAAGACTGGATAAATATATTTTGAAGATTGGTTTCACTAAAGGTAATGCTGACAATAATTTATATTATAAGATCATTGGTGATGACATATTGATTATTGAAGTCTTTGTTGATGATATCATTTTTGGAGGTGAAGATAAGTTGTGTATGGAATTCTCTAACAATATGAAGAATGAATTTGAGATGTTTATGATTGGGGAGATGATATTTTTCTTAGGTTTGCAGATTACTCAAACTGATAAAGGTATTTTCATCTGTCAAACTAAGTATAATAGAGAGTTGTTGAAGAAATTTGGGTTGGAAAATTCTAAATTGGTTGGTACTCCGATGGTTACAAGTGATAAATTGACAAAGGAAGATGCATTTGCGTCAGTAAATCCTACAAGGTACAAGTCTATGATTGGAGGTTTGTTATATCTAACTTAGACTAGACCAGATATAATGAATGCAATTTATATTGTATCAAGATATTAGAGTGATCCTAGAGAAAATCATGAGAGTGCGGTGAAAAGAATTTTTCAGGTATTTGCAGGGAACAACTGAATATGGTTTGTGCTATCCTAAAAATGATGACTTTATATTATGTGCATATACATATGTAGATTGGGCTAGAGATGTTGATGACTGGAAGAGCACATCCGGTGGAGCTTTCTTTCTTGGAAAGAAACTTGTTTCATGGATCTACAAAAAGTAGTCATGTACCTCTTTATCTACTGTTGAAGCTGAGTATGTTGTTGTTGCTACTAACTGTACATAATTTCTATGGATGAGACAAATATTGAAGGATTTAAATGTGGATTGTAATGAACCGGTAGTTATTCACTGTGACAACTATGTTGCTATTGATATATCAAAGAATCTGGTATTTCATTCTAAGACAAAGCACATATCTATCAAGTATAACTTTTTGAAGGAAAAGGTGGAAGAAAATGAAGTCAGACTGATTATGTGAACGCTAAAGAGAAGATTGTAGACATCTTCAATAAACCTTTTCTTAAAGAATCATTTGAGTAGTTTAGAGACAGATTGGGGATTTCTGCCCCTCTGCTAGAGACCTAAGTAATGCTGATTAACATCAGTCTGGTATGCATTATCAGAGCTATTACTCATTCTGGATTGATGTGGTGGTTCTACTACTCAAAGGGAGTAGTTAGCTTAATAATCAGAGGATTTTTTATTTTTCTTTGATATTTATGTCAGATCTTTGGCATTGATGTCAAAGGGGGAGAGTTATTCTTGTGAAAAACATAAGGGAGAGATATATTCATTAAGGGAGTTTGGTTCAGAGCTTCATTGCTATATCATTTTGTGGGAGATTGTTGGTTGTCTTCCATAGGGAGAGACTTGTTTGACATTTCTTGGCACTTGGATGTTTTTCACATCTAGTGTTGCCATCAATGCCAAAGGGGGAGATTGTTGGAAATTTGGAGGAATTGATTATGTGTTTCATTGACATTTTGTCATTGATGGAAACATCGACTGTTTTGGTTGTTTACTAGTTTCTGGTTGGTTCCAGTAGAGTGGTTGGTTTATGATATTGATCTGGTATGTTGTAGTATGATTTGGTTTGTGGAATTGATTTGGATCTATCATTCATGCTATTCAGATGTGTATCACGATCAGTTGGTTTGGGATTTTATGACTCAGATACTATCATTTGTTGTAGTAAGACTTTTGGTTACCAGTAAGGGTTTAACTGGCAGCGCTTTGTTGAAGATCTTTTGATGCATGTGATAAGTGGTGTTGGTACAACTTCTATAAAGTTATTAGGATGCTGATGGTTATCATGTCCATGTCCCAATTGTTCATGGTGTTTCATTTGTCTTATGCCGACCTATTTTAGGTCTGGTGGTAATTTTGTTAGGTTATGTACTAGTTTATGTAATGTGTGGGTTGATTCTCCCAATACGTTACCAGTTGGATTTATTGATTGGATTATGTTGTTTCAGTCTTAGGCCGACTTGGTTGATCATTGGATTGCGGGTTTATGTTATGAATTTATTGTATTATCTTTTAGGTAGCCGACCTAATTGTTTAGGTCTCGAGTTGGTATAAATATGATGTAAGATCTCTTTGTAGATCATGTATGGTATGGGCATATGGGATTATGGTTATGGAATGGTTATTAGATTATTTGTGTGCGAATAATATTGTAATCATATGTAGAGGTTTTGGTCGATCATAGGTGATCGAATTGGGTTTGTGTAAGAGGTTTAAGACCTATGGTACCGAGCTTAATCGAAACTGTACTCAGGCATAGGAGATGTTATCTTTGCAGTTCACTCTTCTTTCCGTATTGTAGTTTGGATTTATTTTGTAGTCAGTGAGGCTCCTTTTGTGATGATCAGTGTGCTCTAGGCTATTGGCCTTCTTTCATGTGCAGGCCCCTCATTTTGTAATCACATACTTACTACAAAAGTATTATCTGACTGTGGGTAGGATTCCCACCATAGTTTTTCCCTTTATCGGGTTTTCCACGTACAAATCTTGGTGTCATGTGTTCTGGATGGATGGTAACTATTATGTGATTTATGTTTATGCTTAATTGATATATTAGTTATTCTGGTATTTGGTTTATGCATTCCGGTATTGGGTTTATGTATTTCGGTAATAAGGATTTGAATACTTAAAGTTCTGTAATCTATTGATAACTGATTCACCCCCTCCCCTCTCAGTTGTCAGATATTTTGAGCCTAACCAAAAATCATTTTTACATTGTCAGATACTTTTTAAGGGTTCATTTCATTGTACTTTCTCATTATAATCAAATTGTAAGTCAATGAGACTTCTCTGAGGGTTGTAGCCTTCCAGACGATTGTAATTGAGCAGTGAGCTTTAAGCAGTGATCCTGAATGCAAGTGCATTCTCCCTCTATGTAATATTTATGTACTCCTAGCCATAGTATATGAATATTGTGGGTTCCAGCCCCACCATGGATTTTCCCTTTCCGGGTTTCCACGTAAAAATTCTGGTGTTGTGGATTTGTGTATTCGTTGTTGCATCTTTTATATGTTATGCATTATTAACTGGTGGATAAAGAATAAGTTTGTTGTTTGTGGTAGATCACCTATTCACCCCCCCTCTTAGCGATCCGTGATTCTAATAATTGGTATCAGAGTCTAGTTCCTCTGAGGAAGCTTAACCACTTGAGGAAGATCTAAGAGATTGATTCAATGGATTGTGGTTTCCAGAGACAAATCAATGTGGTTGTTGAGGATCTTGATGCAACTAGAAGTGAGGTATGTACCTTGAAGAAGAATATGAATGCTACTAATGAATTCATTAGTGAGTTGAAGGATCAAGCAAGTATTAGCAAAGATAAGACGAAAGAATTAATGGACAAGTTGAAGGAGAAAGAAGATTAGATTATGGAATACCAGGACAAAGCTGATGAGGTTAACAAACTTGAGAGAGAGAATTTTTCTTTGAAGAATGAGATGCAATCCATTGTAATGAGACTAACTAAGGAAATTGAGGACCAAAAGAAGAATGAAGAGAATCTAGCATAATCATTGGAGGAAAGAGCTGATGAATGCTTCAAGATTACCTATGAGAATGATCAATTGAAGCTTGTGTTGACACAATCAAGGAATTATGGTCAAGAACTTGAAAGATAGGTTGTTACCCTAAGAGATGAACTTGCTACTGCAAATGAATACAAAGACAAATTCAAAGCTAGTTCAACAAGACTTGATGAGATGCTGGAAAGTCAGAGACATGGAAAGGATATGTGAGGTCTAGGATTTAAGAAAAGTGAATCCTTTGGATCTATATAAGGCAATTCTAAACCTGATAAGAAGAAGATCAAGAATAATATTGTTTGTTGAGCATGCAACAAAACCAGTCATATTGCAAAATTTTGCAGAAGCAAAAATAGTGCTTTGGTTTACAAGAACAAATCAAATGAAAAGGGAAAGGAAAAGGTTTATGAGATTAGAAATCAACATAAGAAGATGTGGGTAAAGAAGGATGAATCCAAGGTAGATAATGCATCTGTACCTAAATCTGGTGTAGAATCTTCATCTGGTAACTAGGGATTTTGGCCTTAGGGGGAGGCAAATCAATGCAAATCTTGCAGTACCCCTTGATGAGATCTGTGATTGATGGATTACAGATGACAATTGATATCTGAAACTTAGATGGTTGATTTCAGCATCCAGTAGCGGAACAGGGTATCCGGGTGAATATTTGAGGTGCATTTATTTCAAAGTAAAATTAGTGTTTGCAAAGTTAAAAGGGAAAATACAAGAATCATTCTTCACTTTGTGAATAGTGTTTTTGAGTTGAAGAACAAGGTGATTAAAGTTTACAAGCGATCAAAGAGCTAAAAGCAATCCAGCGAAGCGATATAGGGCATCCAACAGATGGTTAAGGTATTTCTTGAAGGGCATTTTTTTTAGTCTAATTTTCTAAGATTTAAATGGCATCTGCATCTTCCATTGGTGGTTGAGGTTAAGGACAAGACCCATCCTGTATTTAAGAAACACCCTTACAAGTCCATGGAGGATGACCCAGTTGGAGCATTTCTTTCGATCTGCATGGAGTCTTGCATGTCGATGATGTTAGAGCTTACATTCACTACAAAATTGAAAAAACCAGATTGAAAGACATCTTTGACCTATAAACTAACAGTGTCATGGATAATCCTAAGCCAGAATTTGCTCAACTGAAAAAAAAAAAAAAAAGGTTTTACTCAAGGGTTTTACCAGAATTTGCTGAGTAGGATCCATGATGAATTCATGTAGGTAGACCAACCTTACAAGATCATTGCTAATGTGATTAAGGTTGTTACTTGTTTGAATCAAACCGATGAGAAGCCAGTGTTGTGGAAGGTCACGAACCCTACCGTGAACAAACTAACCAGTGTAAAATTTGATGGGAGATTGATGAAGATCAACATAATAAAAGAGGATGATGTTAAACTTTCCGCAATGGTGATTGGTTACAAGGTGTATTAGTCTAATAGACTGAATTCGGTATCTGGCACTACTATCCACACAACTTACAAAATGTTCAAGGAAGATGGTCATTATGACCTATGCGGTGTGTTATTGGAGGAACTATTGATAAATTTGAAGAAGATTAAATTGTTGGACATTTGGATAATCAATTCCTCCAAATGGCCAACAATTTAATCCTCTTCAAATTTATCAATAGTTCCTCCAATAACACACTACATAGGTCATAATGACCATCTTCCTTGACCATTTTGTAAGCTGCATGGATAGTAGTGCCAGATACCAAATTCAGTCTATTAGACTAATACACCTTGTAACCAATCACCATTGTGGAAAATTTAACATCATCCTCTTTTATTATGTTGATCTTCATTGATCTCCCATCAAATTTTACACTAGTTAGTTTGTTCAGAGTAGGGTTCATGACCTTCCACAACACTGACTTCTCATCAACTGGCAAGCAAGATTAGAGAGCTTTATATGCAAAGGAATTGGATGATATAAAGAGAGAAGATGAATAATTTGAGAAACTTGAAGCCCTATTTGCTAGAAGAGTACGTAAAGGACCGGTAGGAAGTAAGTATGAAGGAAAAACACCTTTTAAATGGTTTGTATGTAATAAGATTGGTCATTTTTCTTCTATATGTTCTGAAAGGAATTCAAGATTTGAAGAAAGAGCTATAAGATCTTTTAAGCCTAACCTTGGATATTAGAAAAGGTATAGGTACAGGAAAAACATAGATAAATCATGCTACATAGCCGATGAGGAAGGTGTGACTGATTCTGATGATGAATCGCATAAGACTCTGCTAGTGGTTACGATAATGGAAAGGAATGGGTGTTCATGGCTATCAAAGAAGATGTTCCAACATTGGAAGAGAATATATCTGAAGAGAAGGCACTTGCTACTAAAAGTGAATATAAGGATGAATGGGTAATTGACAGTGGATGTTCACATTGTATGACTAGAGATAAAAGGAAGTTTCTATATTTGCAATAAATTGATGGTGCTCTAGTTAGATTTGGAGATGACAAAGTATGTATGATCAAGGGAAAAGGAACTATATCATTCGATGGTAAGAACAATACTGATAATGTTTATTATGTTACAGGTTTGAGGCATAATATTTTGAGTGTAGGTCAATTGGTGGATAAGGGACTTTAGTTAGAGTTCAAGGATGGAAAATGCAAAATCATTAACAGATCTAGTTTGGAGATTGCAACCAGTACACAAACAAAAGGTAATATATTTCATTTGAATTCCGATGAGATGAAATGTTTGATTGCACAAATTGATGAGAGTTGGCTATGGCATAAAAGGTTGTGTAATATAAATTTTGATTGCATTGTGAAGATCAGTTCAACTAAGGCAGTTAGAGATATACCTAAAATTGTGAAGCCCTATAATCCGGTATGTAAAGAATGTCAAATGGGAAAACATGTCAGAACCTTTTTTAAAAGTATACAAGACAAATATAATGATGTTATTGATCTTATTCATACTGATTTGTG
This sequence comes from Cryptomeria japonica, assembly GCF_030272615.1. Classification (NCBI taxonomy): domain Eukaryota; kingdom Viridiplantae; phylum Streptophyta; class Pinopsida; order Cupressales; family Cupressaceae; genus Cryptomeria; species Cryptomeria japonica. The sequence goes on along the minus strand of NC_081408.1, from coordinate 513,968,606 downwards.
TGGCCTTGCTAGAGTTAAAAGTTTTCAGGGTGATAGATATTTTCTACTAATCATTGATGATTATTCTAGAATGATGTGGGTTACTTTTCTAAGGGAGAAATTTGAGGCTTTTGAAAAGTTTAAAATCTTTAAGGATAAAGTTGAGATAGAGATAGGATTGAGGATTAAATTTTTAAGGTTAGATCATGGTGGAGAATTCACATCCGATGATTTTAGTAACTTTTGTGAGAAGCATGGTATAAGGAGACAGTTTTATGCTCCCCGGACACCTCAGCAAAATGCAGTTGTGGAAGGAAGAACATAACTATCTTGGATGCTGCTATAAATATGATGATGGAAGCTAATCTACCTCATATCTACTGGAGAGAAGTAGTGAGCACAACAATTTATACATTCAACAGAGTAAATATCAAAGGAGAAACTGGTAAGACGCCTTATGAATTATGGTTTAGCAATACACCTACAGTTAAGTATTTCAAAATCTTTGGTAGTAAATGTTATATCAGGAGAGATGGTATCATTGGAAAATTTGATCCTAGATGTGATGAAGGAATTTTTCTTGGTTATTGTAATGAAAGAAAAGAATATAGATGTTATAACAAGAGATTGCAGAGAATTGTGGAAAGCGCTAATGTCAAGGTGGATGAGCTTAATAGAAGTCAAATCAGAGTTTATAAGCAAGAACTGGCAATAAAAATGATAATAACTAAACCGATAGCACCTTTACCAAAACAAAATGTTGAATTAGTTACTCCGACAGTATCAAAAAATTCAACAGTAACTAAAGAACCGGGAAGAGGAACATAGAGTCAGAAAAATCCTAGGTATGTGAGATTGAATCATTTAGAAGCTCAGATCATTGGGGATAAGAACAATGGAGTGATGAAAAGAAGGAGATTGGTAGCTAATGAGGTATGTTTAATTTCTCAAATTGAACCGGTATCAGTAATTGAAGCATGTAAAGATGAATGTTGGTTGAAAGCCATGGAAGAAGAATTAGATCAGATTGAGAAGAATAACACATGGACTTTAGTTCCCAGGCCTAAAAATAAGAATGTTATTGGAACTAAATGGGTTTTTAGGAATAAATTGAATGAAGATGGACAATTTGTAAATAATAAAGATAGATTGGTTTGTAAAGGATATTCTCAGAAGGAAGGAATTGGTTATGGTGAAACTTTTACACCTGTAGCTAGGATTGAAGCTGCAAGATTATTTCTTGCCTATGTTGCACATTAAAACTACAAGGTTTATCAGATGGATGTCAAGTGTGCATTTTTGAATGGGGATCTTGATGAGGAAGTTTATATTGAGCAACCTGATGGTTTTTCACTTTCAAATGATAAAGACATGGTTTATAGGTTAAGGAAAGCTTTATATGGATTGAAAACGACACCTAGAGCTTGGTATGCAAGGTTAGATAAATATCTTTTGAAGCTTGGTTTTACTAAAGGTAATGTTGATAGTAATCTATATTATAAAATCATTGATGATGATATACTGATTATTGAAGTTTTTGTTTATGACATTATTTTTGGAGGTGAAGATAAGTTGTGCATCAAATTTTCTAAGAATATGGAGAAAGAATTTTAAATGTTTATGATTGGGGAAATGAAATGTTTCTTAGGTTTGCAGATTACTCAAATTGATAAAGGTATTTTCATCTATTAAACTAAGTATGCGAGGGAATTGTTGAAGAAATTTGGTATGAAAGATTATAAACTGGTAAGTACTCCTATGGTTACCAGTGAGAAATTGTCAAGGAAAGATGAATCTGCACCAGTAAATCCTTCAAGATACAAATCTATGATTGAAGGTCTACTATATTTGACTCAGACTAGGCCTGACATAATGAATGCTATTTGTATTGCATCTAGATATCAGAGTGATCCTAGAGAGAATCATGAGAGTGTTGTGAAAAGAGTTTTTAGATACTTGCAAGGTACATATGAATATGGTTTATGGTACCCTAAGAATGATGACTTTACTTTATGTACATATACAGATGCAGATTAGGATGGTGATGTTGATGATCGGAAAAGTACTTCCAGTGGAGATTTCTTTCTTGGAAAGAAGTTGGTTTCATGGATCGACAAGAAGCAATCATGTACTTCTTTATCTATTGTTGAATCTAAGTATGTTGTTGTTGCTACTAACTATACATGGGTTCTATGGGTGAAGCAAATGTTGAAGGACATTAAAGTGCATTGCACTAGACCAATAGTTATTCATTGTGATAACTCTGCTGCTATTGACATATCAAAGAATCTAGTATTTCACTCTAAGACAAAGCACATATATATCAAGTATAACTTTTTGATGGAGAAGGTGGAAGAAAATGAAGTTAGACTGGTTTATGTGAACCCAAAAGAACATATTATAGATATTTTTACTAAACCTTTGCCTAAAGAATCATTTGAGTACTCGAGAGACAGATTATGGGTTTCTACACCTCCGATAGAGAATTGATGGATTTTTTTTGACATCAGCCCGGTATGCATTATCAGAGATATTATTAATTATGGCATTGATGTGGGGATGCTACTGCTCAGGGGGAGTAGTTAGCCTTGTATTTCAATGGTTTTTTTTTGCTTTGATATTTTTGTCAGATTTGTGGCATTGATGTCAAAGGGGGAGAGATATTGATATGAAAAAAATTTAATAAATTGTATACATTAGGGGGAGAGATACTTTTGTGTAATACAGAGCTTTATATAGATATCATTCATAGGGGGAGTTTGGTCTTTGTTTATGAACTTCATTGCTATATCTCTATATGGGATATTGTTGGCGGTCTTCCATTGGGGGAGACTTGTTTGGAATTTCTTGGCACTTGGATGTTTTTCACATCTAGTGTTGCCATCAATGCTAAAGGGGTATATTGTGGGCCATTTGGAGTAATCGATCATGTGTTGCATTGATGTCAACACTAGCTATTTTGGATGCTTTACCGACACCCTTTTGGTCCTGGTAGGATATTTGGTTTCAGGTTGGATATGATCTAGTATGCTCTGGTATGTTTGGGTTATGGAATTCACTTAGTCATGCTACTCATATTTATGTTTAGCTAGTTGGATTTGGATTTGGTGATCAGATTCTATCCTATTTGCTAGAAAGTTTGGTTTGTGGTTTCGGCGAGGGTTTCATCGATAGAGCTTTGATTTTATGCATAAGTGGTACTAGTGTGGCTTCTGGTATGGATTCTAGATGTTGATGGCAATCATGTTTGAGACTTGGTAGATTGAGATCATTGCTTTTGCATGTGTGGACCTATATTGGATCCCGGTGTATCTAGGTTATGGACCGGCTTAATGCAATGTGTGGATTGGACCTCTCGATGTGTTTCCAGGATGTCTTATGGGTTGGATATTATTTGTTTAGTCCCAGGCTGACATGTTTTGTAATTATGTAATTGTTTTCTTGTCTGGTGGCCGACCTCATTGTTTGTGGTCGAGGGTTTGCAAATATGTGATGTAAGATCTCATTGTAGATCAGCATGGGAATGAGATTGATATAGGAGCGAATAATGTAATAATCATTCAGGCAGAGAATTTGGTTGATCATTAGTGATCGAGTTGGGTTTATGTAAGAGGATTTAGTCCTCTGGTATTGAGCTTAACTGGAACTATACTCAGGCATTGGAGATGCTATCTTTGAAGTTCATTCATTCTTCCAGATTGTAGTATGGATTTCTATGTAGTCAGTGAGACTCCTTTTGTGATGAGCACTGTGCTCTAGGTTGTTGGCCTTCCTGCAAGTCCAGGCCCCTAAATTGTAATTCACATACTTACTACAGAAGTATTATCTGACTGTGGGTAGGCTTCCCACCATGGTTTTACCCTTTACCAGGTTTTCCACATATAAATCTTGGTGTCATGTGGATGGTATTTATTCTCTGATTATTGTTTATGCTTAATTGGTTTATCTTCTATTTTGGTATTAAGTTTTTGTATTTTGGTCTTAAAGTTTTAATTGCTAAATGTTCCAGTAATCTTTGACAACTGATTCACCCCCCCCTCTTAGTTGTCTTCCAGTTATTAGAACTGTCTAACATAAACAGGATAAGAAACATATCTTCAAATTTGGATCTTTGATTATCTGTCTGGCTCTCTATTTCATGAACCAAATCCCCAAAACTGGCAGAGTTCAATGGGCTTATGATAGACCGGTTGCACAACAAATAAAAGAAGGACTTGACAGACTTGGGAACTAGGACAATCATAATGTTGCATTATGGGCTTTCTTTAAAACTTTTTTAGGATAAAATGAAGCAAAGAGTGATAATCCCCAAAGAAATTGTCAAGAAATATGAAGGGATAGTCTATTTTATGGTGAATAAGGATGAATGTATGATCGAAGCAGTTCCACCCCAGAATGTATGGATAATGCCAATGCAGTATGAGGTTGATGAGGCTACATTGGATGCATATGCACAACACTTGCTAAATTCTCTGGAAGACACCAAGGTAGAGAGGTTCGGAACATGCAAAGAGAATTCAATGGAGTTGCATTCCAAGTTCTCTGAACCAATGAGGAAGAGGAAGGTGGAGATGATTGTAGAAGATATTCTTATTGAGGAAGGCCATCCTCAGGAAAGAATTAGGGTTGCTAGGGCTGAAAGGGATGTAGCTGAAAAAGAAAAGAATCAAAAGACTACACCTGCTCTTGTTAAAATAAAGGTGACATGACCTTCTCCCCCTCTGGTGAAGACACCTCCTGTTGAGGGTGAACCCTCTGGTGTATCTGCAAAGGGAAAAGGTGTTCCGAGGAAGAAGAAGAAGACTAAAAGAGAGTATGTGGCGGTCACTTTGGTACAATGAGAGACTGAATCTGATTAAGATATTCACAAGGCATTGAAGAAAGGTGAATTTGATAAAGTGATCCGAAAACCCCAATCCGGTGGTGAGAAGGATGAGCTAAAGAAGAAGAAGAAAAGATCTAACCCTGTACTGGCAGGCAAGCCTAAGAAAGAAAAGAAGACAAAATCAGATATGGATGAGGCTCTGGAATTTGGTAAGATGAAATCTTCTAAAACAGAGTATCATATTGTCCCTTCATTATCCACTCAAGAATTAATTGATGAAATTATTAAAGATAAAAATTTAAAGAGCATCCTTGAATATTATGTAAATATGGATGATAAGGATCAGAGGCAGAGTGAGGAAGCTGTAATTTTGTACATGGATGTATTTAGCAAAACATTGATTGAATTAGAAAAATATCTTCTCAATATTTGTACAACCTAATTGATGCTAGCAGAAAATCTACTAGCCAAATGGATAAAGAAATAAAGGAGAGTGAACTAGTTAATCAGTGCACCAGTATCACTATAGAGTAAATTGATAGATTAATTTTGTTCATGAATAAAAAGGAATTTAGAAGCAAGCACAGGGTCAATAGTCTGATGGTTGGCCGAGTGGAAGTAATAATGAGAGAAAGCAATGGAATCTGGAAAAATTTTCTTACTGAGAACCGACTTGTAGATACTGTCTCTTAAAATGATGTCACTCAGTCAGAAAATCCTCCAATAGATAATATAAATAAAGAAGAGGATACTTAGGATGTTGTTGAACAAATTTTTTTGGATGAGCCTGCAAAAGAAAATGATAAACTAGCAAAGGTAGAGGATGGTGCACCAAGTGGTGACACTGGTGCACAAGAGGCACCTTAAGAAGTTAAACCCGGACCTATTGAGGCTGAGAAGAAAGAATAGGTGAAGTAGGATGAACCAGACAAAGATAAGGGTAAGGGAATGGAGACTCCAGTACTTGTGGCAATTGACACTGCAAAAACCCAAAGCCTAGGGAGTTTTCCATAGTTCAATATAAATTTTGATAAACCCTTCAATCAAATTTCTCTGGCTGAGAGAATGATAGTTGTTGCTTCTCTTCAGGAACAAGCCAGACAAGAGTTAGTATAGTCGAAATCTGAAGAGAAGAAACTTATTGAAAAAATGGTTAAATTTTTGGAACAGATGGTACCAAAACTACAACTTGATGCAAGCACCAGTTCATCAAGCTTCAAAATTTAATTAATCATATATCCACCCAATTTGATTCTTTATCTAAAGAATCAGCCCAAAAAACTATGGAGAAGTTTAAAGATGCTAGTGTTCAAACATTTTTGCAAATGATTAGTAATGATAAGGCCCAAATATATAAAGAACTAAAACTAATTGATGAGGCCTTAGTGGAAGGCCGTAAAATTTACAAGTCTTGTCTAATTTTGAAAAATTTTACTACTGAGATTGACAAGCAGATAGAAAATTGTAAAGGGCAGTTAACTCAAATTTCTTAGGCCTATGATCCCACAGCTAATTTAACTGACAGTATTGAAGGTCAAATTTTGAATATCACTGAGCATATTAGGAATTTTGAAAAGGAGAAGGACAGGATAATCAGACGAATAGGTGAAATCTGAAACTTAGTTGGTCTATGTTTGCACACCTTAGTGTATCATAAAATGGACTGTATTTAGAACATGTCTCAAGAGACACCTACTGAGATTGCAGCTATAGAATTTCATGCTTATGTTTTGAATGGTTTTGTTTCAGTTTTGGAGAAGTTGCGTGCAGGTTGGAATGTGTCATATCTTGGGATCCTTAAGATGGCATATGCAGATATATTGAAGCATGTATAGATTTAATCCTCTAGTGAGTGTGTATATATGTATAAAAAAAATTTATGTGCACCCTATCTTTGGCATTGCTGTGAAAGGGGGAGAGATGAGGTAAAAAATGTACAATGTACAAATTGATTGTATGGAGTGTACAGTCTGGTGTATTGCAAATTTGTGGATTTTTTATCTAAGGGGGAGCCTTAGAATTCAAGTATTCCTTAGAATTATTTTATCATTTCATCTGATTATATAGGTTTCAACACTTAGCCATTTTTCACAGGTGATGCCATCAATGCCAAAGGGGGAGATTGTTGGCAATTGACCCTCATTTGGTGATTTTAGGTGACTTCTGGTGGTTGATTATTTGTTTAGGGTTGTCATTGATGGCAACTCCTCATGATGGTTTTCTCTGGCAGTTATGACTCAGCTTATCCAAAAGATGGAGGTAACCGGTAGACAGTTAACCAACAAAACAGAATAAAACAAGGTATTTCAATAATGTTTTGATCCGAAATGATCTCCAGTGATTACGGTGTGTTTTGTGATTATTTTTTTGATCTCCATGATTGGAAATACATTTAGGAAGAAAGTGGTTATAATATTTTTGTTCGGTTCTATGTTTTGTTCGAGATTGAAGCCGACTTGATCTAGACGTTACACTTATTGAAGCCGACTTGAAGGAGATTGTCTTTGTGGTAAGACCAGATACATAAGATTGATTTGGTGATTTATTTTTGGTGTGTTGTGTGTATGGTGATCCATTTTGGTGCGATTGAGAGTAGTTTCATGTGCACATTTTTCTTTCAGATCAATCGGTAGCCGACTGAGATAAAAATAGAGTACTCAGCAGAGCAGAAATAGTCAGAGATTCAGAGCCTAACCAGAACTCCTTTTTTCATTGTCAGACGCTTTTTAAGAGTTCATTCATTGTAATTTCTCATTGTAATCAAATTGTAAGTCAGTGAGACTTCCTTGCGGGTTGTAGCCTTCTAGGCAATTATAATTCTGTAGTGAGCTCTAGGCAGTGAGCCTGAATGCAAGTGCATTCTCCATCTATGTAATATTTATGTAGTGAAAATTTTGGTGTTGTGGATTTGTGTATTTGTTGTTGCATGTTTTTATCTATTATGCATTATTAAGTTTTGGATAAAGAATAAGTTTGTGGTTTCTAGTAGATCACTAATTCACCCAACCCCCTCTCAATGATCCTTGATTCTAACAATAACATCATCAATACCGGATCTTATAACTCAATCAATACATCCTGCAAACCTTTGCAAATGGGAATGAAATATCTATAGACAATATACCAAAAACCCTTTAATTTGTATCATCCCATCTACAATACACGGGCTAAACCAACTCATTCAATCAAACTGCAACACTGGAAAATATAGAAGAGTATGTTGACATCAATGACAGTACATCAACCAATCTGCAACATGGACACTTATTATAATTTAGGTTGGGGGGACTGTACACATGTGTCCTTTGTGTCACTAATGTCACTGTAGTTTTTTTTTTGAGCTATATGCCAACATGCCACTTTTTTTATTTTTTAAATCTTTCAAATCTAAGTTGAAGTGATAATTTACATGTGTGATGTGACCTTTTGAACTTGTTCATTCTAAGCTTAGTTGAGTTGGCACCGCCACCATTCCAAGTCATGATTCCTTTCTTTGGCACATTATTTAATGAGCCTAATTGTCATAATAATACTGAAAGAGAGAAAATTTGATGAGTTATTGTCTTAGCGGAAGGGCTGAATTTTGTAAGAAGATGTAGGAAGTGCATTTGGGGTATATTCAAAAAATTTAAAGGGTATAAAATGAAGGTTAAAAAATGGGAGGATAGCTTATTTGAAATGAGCCTATGGTTCATACTATACTTCTTCATGATCCTCTCTATGAGCTGAAGTTCAAGCGGTGTGGGTGGTTGGATTATTTCCTAAAGCTAAATGGTTTTGAAAATGACATTGCTTTAGAGTTTGCTCGGGCTTTCTTGAATGAAGAAGCAATGGTGAAAGGATTAAAGGTAACTTCTACAGAGGAGCGGATAGCTAAAGTTTTAGGGTTACCCATGGATGGTGAAAAATAGCTTGAAGCCAAGGATGTCAAGACTACTAGGGCTGAATTTACTAAGCCTCATGACCCTCCACTCACTATGGATAAGCATGGGACTAGAAGGCTTTATTCACCAGACAAATGGAAAAAAGTAGTAGTTTATGTGATAAAGTATCTCACCTGTGAAGCAAGTAGTAGTTTATGTGATCAAGTATCTCACATGTGAAGGCAAGAAATCTTGTCTCCATTCACTACATTTTAAACTATTGAGCCACATGAGACACGGTCGAAAGATGAATGTGCCAAATGTTTTATATAATCTGCTCACAATCATGGCAACTGAAACTCAAAAAGGTAGGCCAAATTTTGTTTCAGGGTGACTAGAAGGATTTATTTACTAGACAAATGGAAGCAAGTAGTAGTTTATGTGATCAAGTATCTCACCTGTGAAGATGGGAAATCTTGTCTCCATTCACTACATTTTTAACTATTGAGCCACATGAGACACGGTCGAAGGATGAATGTGCCAAATATTTTATATAATCTTCTCACAATCATGGAAATTGAAACTCAAAAAGGTAGGCCAAATTCTGTTTCACACCATTGTTTAATCAAGTTGCTTGTGGAAAAATCTTTGCAGGATGTATCCTAGATGTCTTGGGATGAATTTATTACAATTAGGAAGTTTAGATCAGTTAATGTTGGACTTAGGGGTCAAAATTTAACTTAGAGGGTTCATACTATGGAAGGAACTATTGATATCTAGGGCAATTCATGCTATAGACTTTCCTGTTGATGAACCAAGTCCATTTGAATCTTCATCTAGTGATGCCAGTAGCTCTTCATCAGACCCTAATGGCAATGTGCCATCTAAAACCCTAGTTAGAACTAGGGTTGACGTGGAAAAAGAAAAGAAAGTAAAGGCAAAAGAGGAAGAGGTGAAGAAACAAAAATTGGAAAAGAGAACTCCAAGCCCTAGGAAAAGGAAAACTAAAGAAGAAAGATCACCTGCAGCTACCCAGGTTGAGAAACTTGCTAAGAAAACCAAGTAGGCAAAAACCGCCAAAATGGTTGAAAAGACACGACAAAGAAGTAGTGAAAGGATCATGGGAAAGCCCAGGAAAATGACTGAATGTAGTGAACCTAGGGTTAATATCCAAATGGATTCATCGAAATCTGTTCATACTACCCCTAGTGAAGAGGAAAGGATAATTTTTAATCATCCTCCTAGACCTCCTAGTAATACACTATAGTTCTCCTCTTCAGCTGAGCAACATGACAATTCAATGATGGAAGTTCATGAGTCAAAAGGGGAGAGGGATGAAGATGTTGGTATTTTGGATATGTGGATATGGTTTTGTCCTTGATGTCAACACTTATGAACTCTGGTCAACCTATCAACACTTGGAGAATTGGCAATGTTCACCGGCAAGCAAGTGACTTATGCACAGTCACCAGTATCTAGTTCACTAGAAGGATATATTGTTCACCGGCACTTGGAAGGACATGGAAAACACTTGGTTATGTCGAAGACATCATTTTGATACTTTGTCTTGGAGATTTATTCATTGGTATATTCATGTGTGTATATTTTCTGTTATCGACAAATAGGTCCAGGATAAGCACCGACAGGCTTATCTAATCCAGATCAACACGACACACTATAGAGATGATTTATTAATGTTGTAAATGCATTAAGCCAACATGTTGAATCGAATATTGCATCGGTTATTAATTTACTTGTAAATTGTTTTAATGTAATATCTTTTGTATAGCCGACCTATACATTTTGGTCCTAGGCTTTGGTATATATGTAAGATCTTATTTGTAAGATCGATAGGCAATTGTGAAAAGGATTGTAATTCAATATATGTGAATATCAATAGAGCTATACATGCAGACATCATTTGAAGGTTGAAGGAAGGTTTTGTGAAGGCATATCAGAACTGAACCGGTACTGAATCCAACATATAAAGATGCTATTTTGAGTAGTACATCATTATTGGATTTAACCATCCAATTATAGTCAATGTGACTCCCATTTGTGTTTGAGTAGTGAGCTCTAGGTGTTTGGCCTTTCTGCATGTGCAGACCCCCTATTGTAAACACATACTATCTGTAGTAGTATCATCTGATTGTGGGTAAGGTTTCCCACCATGGTTTTTCCCCTTACAGGGTTTCCACCTACAAATATTGGTGTTATGTGTTGTGGATGTTATTGTCTTTCTATTTCATGCATTAATCTTTACCGGTACTGCAATTAACTAATAAACTATTTCACCCCCACCCCCCCCTCTCAGTTGTCTCTAGGACCTAACAATTGGTATCAGAGCCTAGTCCTCTTTTTGCAAAAGTTTAACAACTTGAGGAGATCCAATGTCTTCTAACTATTTCAGGAAGGACAATCCTAAACTTGATGGAACCAACTATGGCATATGGAAGATCAGGATGGAGACTCACTTAAATTACATTGGAAAGGACATATGGGAAGTTACAAAGAATGGCTATACTACTTCTACTCAAGGTCAACCTAATCCACCTAACTTGACTAAAGATGAAGAAAATGATTGCAAAGCAAGAGAAGCACTTTTGAGTACATTATCAAATCAGTAAATCATGGGATTATCAGATAGATCTACTGCTAAAGCTATTTGGGACCATTTGGAAACATTGAATGAAGGAGATTCCAAAGTCAAAATTGCAAAACTTGAAATCTTCTGAGTCAAGTATGAAAATCTAAAAATGGAAGAAGATGAAAGGTTTTTTGCTTTTATGGAAAGAGTAAATGAAATTGTTTTGGGTATTAAATGTTGTGGAGGAACCTTAAGTGAACATGAAATTGTTTTAAAAGTTTTAAGAGGATTTCCATCAGCATACAAAATGAAAGTTACTGCTATAAATGAGTTAAGAACAATGCCTAATACATCAGTAACCAGAGACACATTGATTGGAAAACTTTCAACTTTTGAAATTGAGGAATTTGGTCTTGTTGCTACTATTAAGATAGATTTAGATTTTAAGGCATCAACATCATCTGCATCATCATTTGAAAAGTCTGATTGGAAAACCTTTTATGCAAGAGAACTTGAAGAAAATAGGAGAGAAAATGAAGAACTTGAAGAACTTGAAGCACTATTTGCAAGAAAAATGCCTAAAGGTCTAGTTCAAAGTAAGTATGAAGGTAAAGAACCCTTTAAATGTTTTAACTGTAATAAGATTGGTCATATGGCTTCAAGATGCCCTGATAGACATGCAATATTGAAAGAAGAAGCTAGAAGAACATACAAGCCTAACCCTGAATATCAGAGATACAAATTTAACAAGAAGAAAGACAAGTCTTGTTATCTTGCTGATGAAGGAGTCACTGATGATTTTGATGAGGATCTGACAGACAATGGATGGGTCTTTGTTGCTATAACAGAAGATCAACTGACACCTACTGTTCAACTAGTAGAGCAGGCCCTGTCAACTAAAGTTGAAATTAAGGATGAATGGATCATTGATTCAGGATGTTTACATCATATGACTGGTGATAAAAGTAAATTCTTGACTTTTGAGGAATATAATGGAGGTCTAGTAAGATTTGGAGATGATAAAGCTTGTTTGATCAAAGGTAAAGGTAGTATATCTCTTGATGGTAAGCATTGATAACTCAATGATGAACCACTAGTACCAAACTAGTACTGAGAGAGGGGGGGTGAATCAGTACAAACACAAATACAGTCCAAAACCGGTTTGACAGCAAATACTCCAAATGACTGACAAACAGGGATACCAGTAAAATAGAGTGGAATTAGTAACATCCAATATAGCTCAATCAGTCATGAATTGGTCACTCAATAAGCTTTCCTCTTAGCTCAATACTACAATATCATTATATTCTCATGCATAAAAAAGTAAACTTAACCATCAAATCTTCACAACAATGAGTTCAATATGTTTTATAGATAGGCATAAAACATAGAACCTTCATGTGCTTAACAGGTAAAACAAAGCATCACAAGACAAAAGCATTTCACATGAAACACATATTTTTCACGTGGAAACCCAACTGGGAAAAATCACGGTGGGGATGAATACCCACAAGCTACTTTTTGAACTCTTTAGAAGTCCGCTTTGTTAGGAGCCTTATCCGGTTAAAGACATTACAATAGGTTCTAGTAGGAACTGATCCTGTTAGGGATCACTCGGTTAAGGGTTAAACCTGATAGGGTCACCTTGTTAGAGGATTTCAAGAACTCAATAGCTGAAAGGATCTCCTAAGCTCTCTAGCTTCTCAGAACTCATTAGCCTCGAGTTACCCGGTTAAGGGATTTGAATCAAGCTGGTTAAGACCACCCGATTTAAGGGATTTTGAATCAAGCCAGTTAAGGCTACCCTGTTAGGGGATTTTACAACTATTGCAGTGGTTAGAGATCAACGGGTATTACAATGATTTGTTAACAACACTCAATGCTAATGCAGATCCATTTAGGCTCCTCTTTTCCTTGTGCACATTCACTTTGCAGGTATCTCTTCTCTCCTTTGGTCTGGCAAGAATCACGTATCACTTCCCTTGGATACACACTCACAACTTTTGCCAACAACCTCAGAAAGAAACATAACATCGACCTTATAGGAAACATACAGGTCGGTAGCAAAAACCCTAAACCCTAAACCTGTTAGGTTAAGCAATTCAAATGGTTCGATCTTGACCACTGAATCATACTGCATTAAATGCAACAATCTTGAATCGATCTCAACACATTCTCCATCATCCATTATCCATCGATTTCTTGGCGGCTGATAACCCATCATGTGTTATCATCATTTGACAGACTTCACACATTCCTAAGGTAGATAGGAATAGTCTTCTTCATGCAAGATCCTTCACGCGCATAGAGCTTACGTGGCAACATGATCTATCCTCCATCATACTGCTAACTCATCACACAAAGATCACCGATTGAGTCACACAGACTTGAGGTACTCCAACCAGAAACCTCGAAGTGGAAGCTACCTACTAACCGGTAGTCATACAATGCTTCCATGTGTCAGTTCCCATAACTACATGCCAGTTCACCTTGAACAAATATGCCACTTCACTTTGGCATATAAACCAGTTCATACATATGTCAGTTCCTCTCTCTATTCACCTATCACATGTGCCGGTTCACACCATGTCTCATATTGACATCAATGACAACATACAATATCATTATGTCTTCATGCTAGTTCACATAATGCCAACAATCTCCCCCTTTGGCATTGATGTCAATATACAAAAGATATCTTCTCTGCTTCACATCTTCTCCTCATTTGCTACAAATATCTTTTCGCTTCACTCCTTCTCCCCCTTTGACAATAATGTCAAAGTGGAGGTACAATCATCTCTATTTCATCATGCTGCTCCCCCTGAGGAGTAGCATCCTTCAACACACCAATCAACCAAAAATTTGTCTTTCCAGTACTTGACTGATGTGGAACAATCACTTTTAGTTCACCTCCAGAAGGGGAAATACCCCTAATTCACCTCTCAAATGCACAAATGTTGTCTTTGGGAGAGGCTTAGTGAATATGTCTGCTAACTACTCCTTACTGGACACATGCTCCAGTGCAATCTCTTTATTTTGAACCTTTTCCCTCAAGAAATGATACTTAAGCTCAAAATGCTTGGTTCTAGAATGTAAAACCAGATTCTTTGATATATTGATAGCACTTGTGTTATCACAGAATATACTTACTGGTTCAGATACAGGGATCTTGAAGCCTTCCAGTACATGCTTCATCCAGATTGTCTGAGTGCAGTTCATGAAAGCTGCAACATACTCTGCTTCCGCTGTAGACTGAGAGATACAACTCTGCTTTTTACTCATCCATGAGACCAATCTACCACCATGAAAGAATGCACCACCGGTTGTGCTTTTCTGGTCATCCACATTACCTACCCAATCAACATCTGTGAACACTTTCAGATTGAAATTATTGTTGTATGGGTACCACAATCCATAGTCAACTGTTCCCTTCAAATACCTAAGAATCCGCTTGACTGCAATCAAGTAAGATTCTCTTGGACTCTTTTGGAATCTTGCAGTAATGCCAACTGCATGTGCAATATCCAGTCTACTATGCACTACATAATGCAACTTACCAATCATTGATCGGTATTCCTTCTCATCAACCAGTGCAGAATCATCCTCTTTTGTCAATTTTCAACTGGTCACCATCGGTGTACCAACCGGTTTTCTATCTTCCATGCCAAAAGTCTCCAACACCTCTTTGACATATTTGGACTGAGTGATGAAGATTCCATCTTCCATCTACTGGATCTGCAGTCTAATGAAGAACTTAATCTCCCCTACGAGTGACATCTCAAACTCTTTCTTCATCTCATCAACAAACTCATGACTCATCTTGTCATCTCCACCAAAGATGATGTCATCAACAAAAACTTCACTGATCAAGAACTGATCTCCTTCAGACTTCAAGTAGATATTGCTATCTTCACTTGTTCTCTCAAATCCAATCTTCACAAGATGGGAATGTAGGTGCTCATACCATGCCCTAGGTGCTTGCTTTAGACCATATAATGCTTTATGTGGCCTACATACCATGTCACTGTCTTCAGATAGGGAAAACCCATCTAGTTGCTCAATATACACCTCCTCTTCAAGTACACCATTTAGGAACGCAGATTTTACATCCATTTGATATACCTTGAACCTCTTAAAAGCTGCATATGCAAGAAGCATACGAACTCCTTCCAATCTGGCTACAAGAGCAAAGGTTTCCCCATAGTCTTCTCCTTCTTCTTGAGCATATCCTTTGCATACCAATCTGGCTTTATTCCTAATCACTGTGCCATCCTCATTCAACTTATTTCTAAACACCCATTTGGTGCCAATGACATTTTTATGCTCTGGTTTGGGTACCAAGGACCATGTACCATTTTTCTCTATCTGGTCAAGTTCTTCTTCCATTTCCTTGATCTAGTCTTTATCTTTATGAGCCTCTTTGAATGACTTAGGCTCAAATTCAGAGATCATACATGAGTTTTCTCTGATCTTTCTTTTGGTAAGGATTCCTGCATCCTTATCGCCTATGATCTTCTTGGGATCATGATTCAACTTGACATACTAAGGAATGGTCTTAACTAGTTCTTCTTTCTTTTCTTCTTCATCCTCATCTTCATCAGTATCAGCATTCACCAGTTTAGGAACATTGTTACTGGTACTCGGTTGACTGACAACCGGTTCCTAGAAGGTTGCAACCGGTTCATTTACAACTTGCTCACTACCAATTTCCTCAGTCTTCTCAGAGGATTCATCAACTCTTACATTGATGCTTTCCATAATTCTCTAAGTCCTATTGTTTTAGCACTTGAAAGCTTTACTCTTGGTGGAATATCCTAGAAATATTCCCTCATCACATTTAGCTTCAAATTTGCCCTGATGTTCACTCCTCTTGATGTAACATTTGCTACCAAATACCTTAAAGTAGTTAACCACGGGTGTCTTACAGGTCCAATACTCATAAGGAGTTTTGTCCTTACCCTTTTTGATGAGTACCTAGTTCATAGTATAGACTGCAGTGCTCACCGCTTCTCTCCAAAAAGTGTGAGCAACCTTTCCTTGGATCAACATGGTTCTAGCTGCTTCAACCATAGTCCGGTTATTCCTCTTTGCTAGGCCATTCTATTGTGGAGTCCGGGGGGTAGACAACTATCTCTTGATGCCAAATTCTTCACAATACTTGTTGAATTCACTGGAAGTGAATTCCCCTCCTTGATCAGTTTTGAGACATTTGATCCTTTTACTACTTTCATTCTCCACTAATGCTCTAAAAGCTTTGAATTTCCCAAAAGCTTCAGACTTGTCTTTCAAGAATGTGACCCACATCATTCTTAAGCAGTCATCAGTGAGAATCATGAAGTACCTATCACCCTGCACACTTCTAGTTTTCATAGGACCACATAAATCAGTATGCACAAGATCAAGCAAGTTGTCAGCAGTGAAAGATTTACCTTTAAAGGTTGTGGAAGACATTTTCCCCAATTGACATTCTCTACACAAGGTATTATCCGGTTTGCTCAGCACCAACAACCCTCTAACTACCTTGATCTTACTAGCCTTCACAATGTTATCAAAGTTCACATGGCAGAATCTCCTATGCTATATCCAGCTATCATCAATCTTAGCCATAAGACATGTACTTATATTTGCATTTAGATGAAATAGGTTACCTTTAGTCTGCATGTCGGTGGCTACCAATTTACCATCTTTACCTTTGATTCTGCAAACTCCATTCTTGAATTGTAGAGTGAGGCCACTGTCATTTAGCTGGGCAACACTTAGAAGGTTGTGTCTGAGACCATCAACCCAGTACACATTGTCAGCACTACTCTTTGCATTCAAAGAGATGGACTCTCTGCCTTTGACCATGCATGGTGCATCATTGCCAAAGCGAACCACACCACCATCATACTCCTCTAAGGATAGAAACTTGCTCCGGTCACCAGTCATATGGTGAGAACAACCACTGTTAATGATCCACTCATTGGAATCATCAAACTGGGAGACAAGAGCCTTCTTGTCTGCCACATCTTCCTTTACAACAACAAACACAATGTCTTCATTCTCTTCATCTTCTGATTCCTCATCTGTGACACCTTCATCAACTACCACAAAACAATTTCTCTGGTTTCCTCCTTTGAATTTCTTGAACCTTTCCAATTTATCCTTGTTGTCACTATTAGGACAGTTCATAGCAATATGTCCTATCTGGTTACAGGAGAAAAATTTTAAAGGTAGCTTACCTTTGTATTTACCAGTTCCTTTTGAGAGTTTCCTAGCAAGAAGAACTTCAAATTCCATTAGAAACTCTTCATCCTTCATTTCTCTGCTCTGATTAGGTTCCCCACTAGTGCTAGCCTCTTTTCCTTTTCTGGAAGGTATAGCAAAGGCTCTAAAAGCTGATTCTATCTTTTGAACACTACCATCAAAACTATTTAG
The DNA here is from genome assembly GCF_030272615.1 of Cryptomeria japonica. Classification (NCBI taxonomy): domain Eukaryota; kingdom Viridiplantae; phylum Streptophyta; class Pinopsida; order Cupressales; family Cupressaceae; genus Cryptomeria; species Cryptomeria japonica. The sequence continues at coordinate 513,950,935 of NC_081408.1, read as the reverse complement.
CTCATAGGCTGTCAACTTGGCTATGATGGAGTCCAAGGACACCTTAGACTTGTGTATTGATCTCAGCTCCTGAATAGCAGCAACCCTTATTGCATAGATCGGCAACAGGGATCTTAGGACTTTGCTTACCACAGTGGAATCTTCTATTTTTCCACCTTCAGTCTTTATTTCTCCAACAACTGTTTTGATTCTTATTCCATACTGCTGAATGGTCTCTCTTTCAACTATCCGCATGTCTTCAAACTTCCCTCTCAGGCTCTCTTCCTTAGCCTGTTTTACATGCCCATCACCACCATAGATATTTTGAAGAGCATCCCATACCTCTTTGAGATTTGCCTTGTCCTGAACATCAATAAACTCAATATTAGATAGACTACTGATGAGGGCTTCCATGACTTGCCCATTTTCTTCTATCTCTCTCTTTTGGTCATCAGTGAGAGTACCGGTAGGAACAACATATACATTTTCAACATAACTCCAATGTTGAACACCCATGCTTTTGATGAATATCTTCATCCTTTCTTTCCATATACCAAAATTTTCCCTATTAAACTTTGGACCTTCCCTCTTCATCATTTGACTAGGATCTTTTCCTCAAGCGGTTAGGCTTACAACACAGAGGACCTAGAGGTGCTCTGATACCAATTGATAACTCAATGATGAACCACTAGTACCAAACCAGTACTGAGAGGGGGGGGGTGAATCAGTACAAACACAAATACAGTCCAAAACTGGCTTGACAGCAAATGCTACAAATGACTGACAAACAGGGATACCGGTAAAACAGAGTGCAACTGGTAACATCCAGTATAGCTCAATCAGTCATGAACCGGTCACTCAATAAGCTTTCCTCTTAGCTCAATACTATAGTATCATTATATTCTCATGCATAAACAAGTAAACTTAATCATCAGATCTTCACAATAGTGAGTTCAATGTGTTTTATAGACAGGCATAAAACATAGAACCTTCATGTGCTTAACAGGTAAAACAAAGCATCACAAGACAAAAGCATTTCACATGACACACATATTTTTCACATGGAAACCCAACTGGGAAAAACCACGGTGGGGATGAATACCCACAGGCTACTTTTTGAACTCTTTAGAAGTCCACTCTATTAGGAGCCTTGTCCGGTTAAGGACATTACAATAGGTTCTGGTAGGAAGCGATCTTGTTAGGGATCACCCGGTTAAGGGATACCTAGTTAAGGGTTAAACCCAGTAGGGTCACCTTGTTAGAGGATTTCAAGAACTCAATAGCTGAAAGGATCTCCTAAGCTCTCTAGCTTCTCAGAACTCATTAGCCTCGAGTTACCCGGTTAAGGGATTTGAATCAAGCCGATTAAGACCACTCGATTTAAGGGATTTTGAATCAAGCCAGTTAAGGCTACCCTATTAGGGGATTTTACAACTATTGAAGTGGTTAGAGATCAACAGGTATTACAATGATTTTTTAACAACACTCAATGCTAATGCAGATCTATTTAGGCTCCTCTTTTCCTTCTGCAATTCACTTTGCAGGTATCTCTTCTCTCCTTTTGTCTGGCAAGAATCACGTATCACTTCCCTTGGATACACACTCACAACTTTTGCCAACAACCTCAGAAAGAAACACAACATTGACCTTATAGGAAACATACAGGTTGGTAGCAAAAACCCTAAACCTGTTAGGTTAAGCAATTCAAACGGTTCGATCTTGACCGCTGAATCATACTGCATTAAATGCAACAATATTGAATCGATCTCAAGACATTCTCCATCATCCATTATCCACCAATTTCTTGGAGGCTGATAACCCATCACGCGTTATCACCGTTTTACAGACTTTGCACATTCCTGAGGTAGATAGGAATAGTCTTCTTCATGCAAGATCCTTCACGCGCACAGAGCTTATGTGGCAACACGATCTGTCCTCCATCATACTGCTAACTCATCACACAAAGATCACTGATTGAGTCACACAGACTTGAGGTACTCCAACCGAAAACCTCGAAGTGGAAGCTACCTACCAACTGGTAGTCATACAATGCTTCCATGTGCCGGTTCCCATAACAACATGCCGGTTCACCTTGAACAAATATGCCACTTCACTTTGGCATATAAACCGGTTCATACATATGCTGGTTCACACCATGTCTCATATTGACATCAATGACAACATACAATATCATTATGTCTTCATGCCGGTTCACATAATGCCAACAAGCATAATACTAACAATGTTTACTATGTTGAAGGTTTAAAGCACAATCTTTTGAGTGTTGGTCAATTAGTTGAAAAAGTATTTCAGTTACAATTGAAGAATTGGAAATGCAAAATTATGAATAGAACTGGTTTGGAAATTGCAATTGGTAATCAAACTAAAGGTAATGTCTTTCATTTGAATAACAATGAAAAGACATGCTTGATTGCACATATTGTTTAAAGTTGGCTATGGCATAAGAGACTTTGTCATGTAAATTTTGATTGCATTGTGAAAATTAGCACTACTAAGGCAGTTAGAGATTTACCTAAGATTGTTAAACCTCACAATCCGGTATTTAAGGAATGCCAATTTGGAAAACAAGTTAGAGCATCTTTCAAAAGTATTCCAGAAAAATCCAATAATGCTCTTGACTTAATTCATACTAATTTATGTGGTCCAGCTAGAACTAAAAGCTTACAAGGTGATAGATATTTCATGCTAATCATTGATGACTATTCTAGAATGTGTTGGGTTACTTTTCTTAGAGAAAAATCAGAAGCACTTGGAAAATTCAAGCTATTCAAGGTGATGGTAGAAATAAAACCGATAAGAAAATCAAATGTCTGAGATCAGATCAAGGAGGTGAATTTACATCTAAGGAATTTAATACATTCTGTGAAGTAAATGGAATCAGAAGACAATTATTAGCACCCCGAACACCACAACAGAATGGAGTTGTAGAAAGGAAAAATAGAACTATCTTGGATGTAGCTAGAAGTATGTTATCAGAAGCAAATCTACCACATGTATATTGGAGAGAGGCAGTAAGCACAATAGTCTACACATTCAACAAAGTTCACATCAAAGGTGAAACCGATAAGACCCCTCATGAACTATGGTTTGGTATTACTCCTACTCTTAAATATTTTAGAATATTTGGGAGTAAATGCTATATTAGAAGAGATGAGTATAGTGGCAAATTTGATCCTAGAAGTGATGAAGGAATATTTCTTGGTTATTCATCTAAGAGCAAGGCATATAGATGTTTTAACAAGAGATTGCAGAAAATTGTTGAGAGTACAAATGTGAAGATTGATGAACAGTTTAGAGGAACTTCAAGATATATAGACTCTAAACCGGCAACAAAGATACTGACAAATGAGCCTACATTGAACACACCGGTACAAAATCAAGATCCAGTTACACTGGTATCATCTAAAAATTCCACTGTAACTGAAGAACAACAACAAACAAAGACACCCCGGTATGTAAGATTGAACCACTTTGAAAATCAGATAATTGGGAACAAATATAAAGGACTTATGACAAGAGGAAGACTAGAAAATGAAGAGGTATGTCTTATTTCTCAAATTGAACTAGCATCAATTAATGAGGCATGTGAAAATAAACACTGGATTAAAGCTATGGAATAAGAACTAGAACAAATTGAGAAGAATAACACATGGACATTAGTTCCCCGGCCTAAAGACAAAAATGTAATTGGGACAAAATGGGTATTCAGAGACAAACTCAATGAAGATGGTAAGGTAATAAAAAAAAAATCAAGACTAGTGTGTAAGGGATATTCATAGAAAGAAGGAATTGATTATAATGAAACCTTTGCACTGGTACCTAGAATTGAGGCAGTCAGATTATTCTTGGCTTTTGTAGCACACAAGAACTACAAAGTATATCAAATGGGTATTAAAAGATCTTGAAAAAGAAGTTTACATTGAGAAACCTGATGGATTTTCTTTGACAGATGACAAAGATATGGTTTACAGGTTAAGGAAAGCTTTGTATGGGTTGAAGCAAGCTCCAAGAGCTTGGTATGCTAGATTGGATAAATATCTTTTGAAGATTGGTTTTTCTAAAGGTAATGCTGACAACAACTTATACTATAAAGTAACTAATGATGACATCTTGGTTATTGAAGTTTTTGTTGATGATATAATCTTTGGAGGAGAAGATGGATCATGCAAAGACTTTTCCATTGAAATGTCTATGATTGGAGAAATAAAATTCTTTTTAGGAGTGCAGATTTCATAGACTGATAAACTTATATTCTTGAGTCAATCTAAGTACTTAAAGGAGTTACTAAAGAAATTTGGGATGGAGAACTCTAAACTGGTAAGCACACCTATGACTACAACTGATAAACTATCACTAAGGGATGAATCTACACCTGTTAATCCGACTAGGCACAAATCTATGATAGGAGGTTTACTATATTTGACACAAACAAGACCTGATATTATGAATGCAGTATGTATTGTTTCAAGATTTCAGAGTAATCTTAAAGAAAATCATGAATCAGTAGTAAAAAGGATTTTCTGGTACTTACAAGGCACTACTAATCTTGGCTTATGGTATCCAAGAGATGAAAACTTTGATTTATGTGCATACACAGATGCAAATTGGGTAGGAGATGTAGATGACAGAAAAAGCACCACCAGCGAAGCATATTTTCTTGGAAGCAGATTAATTTCTTGGTTGAGTAAGAAACAAAGTTGCACATCTTTATCAACAACAGAATTAGAATATGTTGCAGCAACAACTAACTGTACACAGCTTTTATGGCTTAAGAAAATGTTGAAGGACATAAAGGTAAAATGCAAGGAACCTATAACTATCTATTGTGATAATACAACAACAATTAATATATGAAAGAATCTGGTACTACATTCTAAAACTAAACATGTCTCTATCAAACTGAATTTTCTAAAAGAGAATGTTGAAGCAAATGATGTAAAACTGGTTTATGTGAATACTAAAGAGCAAATTGCAGATATTTTCACTAAGCCTTTGCCTAAGGAGACTTTTGAATATCTTAGAGATCAGCTTGGGGTCATACCCCCACCGGTAGAGACTTAGACAATTGATGTTTTTCATCAACCGACAGAACTAACAGAGAAATCTTTTACTCTGGCTTTGATGAGGAGAGCTATTTCTTAGGGGGATTAGTTGGTATACTGAATAAGTTGGTATTTTGTATTTGAACCTGGTTTTTGTATTGCTTTGGCATTTGATGGCAAAGGGGGAGGGATTGATATGGAAAAACACATGTTACTCCTAGGGGGAAAGACTTTATCCTTTGGGGAGAGATTGTTATTTTGGGAGAGATTGATTACTCTCTGTACCTGAATTTTGATTTCTGGTTATGATCTATTTTGGGAGACTGTTGGTCTTTGGTATTTGGTATTTCTGTTTTGGCACTTTGATGGTTTTTCCATCTTGTGTTGCCATCAATGCCAAAGGGGGAGATTGTTGGTATTTTGGATATGTTGATATGGTTTTGTTGTTGATGTCAACAGTTATCAACTCTGGTCAGCTTATCAGCACTTGGAGAATTGGCAATGTTCACCGACAACCAAGTGACTTATGCACAGTCACCAGTATCTGGTTTACCAGTAGGATATATTATTCACTGGCACTTGGAATGACATGGAAAACACTTGGTTATGTTGAAGACATCATTTGGACACTTTGTCTTGGAGATTTATTCATTGGTATATTTGTGTTTGCATATTTGTTGTTACTGGAAAATAGGTCCAGGATAAGCACCGACAGACTTATCTATTCCAGATTAGCACGACATGCTATAGAGATGATTTATTAATGTTGTAATTACATTAAGCTGACATGTTGAATCAGATATTGCATCGGTTATTAATTTACTTGTAAATTGTTTTATTGTAATATCTTTTGTAAAGTCGGCCTATACATTTTGGTCCTAGGCTTTGGTATATATGTAAGATCTTATTTGTAAGATCGATAGGCGATTGTGAAAAGGATTGTAATTTAGTATATCCAAATATCAGCAAAGCTATACACGTAGACATCATTTGAAGGTTGAAGGAAGGTTTTGTGAAGGCATATCAGAACTGAACCGGTACTGAATCCAACATATAAAGATGTTATTTTGAGCAATACATCATTATTGGATCTAACCATCCAATTGTAGTCAGTGTGACTCCCATTTGTGTTTGAGCAGTGAGCTCTAGGTGCTTGTCCTTTCTGCATGTGTAGACCCCCTATTGTAAACACATACTATCTGCAGTAGTATCATCTGATTGTGGGTAAGGTTTCCTAGCATGGTTTTTCCCCTTACAGGGTTTCTACGTACAAATATTGGTGTTATGTGTTGTGGATGTTATTATCTTTCTGTTTCATGCATTAATCTTTATCGGTACTACAATTAATTGATAAACTATTTACCGACATTAAGTTTGGTTAAGTTGTTTTGGTTTAAATTTATTTGACAACTGATTCACCCCCCCCTCTCCCCCCTCTCAGTTGTCTTCGGGACCTAACAGAAGAGGTGTTGCATGAACAAGGTTTAGGAGAGTAGTCTTGGGAGGATGTACATTTGAAGGGTCTTGCTAGAATAGTTGTTGTAGTTGAGTAGATGGCATAGCAAGAGCCAATGAGGAGAGAAGAAGAGGAATTAATACAAAAAAGGATCCAAGTAGTTAGGCATAGTCCTACCTCTTTTTCATGGATGTCTATAGCCTTGGACTTGTTCAAGGACATGATGGATAAGGAAGAAGAATGGAATAAAGAGAAATTTAAGATACAAGAGATAATCAATAAGAAGGATGAAGAGATTGAGAATAAAAATGAAAAAAATGCTTTATTAAAAAGAAAAGTAGATGTTGGCATTTTTTGCACCAACCATTGCAGAGATCAATTCTGAGATTTCAGTGCAACTAACACATCATGTTATCATACTCAACAGACTTAGTTGCTTTCTTACTTTTTAGAAAGTGCAATAGCACGAAGGCTATGTGAAGATCAATAGCATGAGGGTTATATGACGAGTCAATAACATGAGGGTTGTTGACTCATGCCTAACAAATACACCAGCATCTCATGCGAATAACACATCGTGTTATTTGTCATCTTGTGTTAGTCATTGAGTGTTATTCATCGCAACGAGTTCCAATAGGATTAGGTTTTGGCGGACCCAGGTTTTGCCAAAGCAGGATGGTAGAGAAGGCAAGGAAGTTAGTTCATGTCTTCCCACATGCAGACATAGATCATGAAAAATGATGCTTGCAGGATAAGAGAAAGCATAGTGCGGGTAATGCTTACATTATCCCGCAAGGCATAAAGTGCTTAAGAGGGTGTGTTGAGGGGAAACACATGCAAGGAGAAGTTTCCTCCCCCTGCTACCCTAGACTAAGGAAAAGAACATTTGAGTGGCTCGTAGGGTAACAAAGTAAAGAGAATAGAGGGCTTCCTCGTCATCCCGCAAGGGATTTTTGGAAGCAATTGGGTTGTGTGGGGTAAAAAATAGATGGTGCGGGTGATGTTCCTTGCCATCCCGTAGGGTGAAAGTGGCACATCAGAATGGTGTATGGGTGTAAGAAATGTATAAGGATAGGGTGACCCCTATTATCCCATGCAGAGAGTTGGACCAATTCGACAGTCACACAACATGGGAGACGTGGACCTAGGGCGCCATGTCAGACATCCATGAATGTCAAATCTTCATTATGGCTTGATTGGATGACCATGTTTTAAACCAAAATCAATCCTTTTGAAGGTTATGTGGCTGGATCTCATGCATTGATTTTTCACGTTATATGGAGAATCCACAGGCAAGTAAAAATTTAAATCCCTTTTGCAGGGTAGTTGGTGACCAAGCCATCGAGGCCCATATTTTGTTCAGTTGGCAGTCAAATCTGATCAAATTCACTCACCCACTCTCAGGGGCTCCACCATTACTCCAGACATGACCTTGTGGCCAATTTTGGATGCTATCATAATGCAGAGTTCCCCTGATTTTCAAGAGATGATTGTCCCTCCCGGTGCCTCTGCAGGAAAGTTTTTGATGCTTTCCTCCACCACCCATGCTCATTCAATGTGGTATGAAGAATTTTTGTGCCTACAAATGCCACATGAATCCAGATTGACCTGAGTTATGCCTGAGATTTAAAGAAAATTTGTAGCCCTATTGAGGGATCTTCTTTCTTTCTTTTGCAGAAAACTTATGTTTCTCTGCACTTGTAAATTTTACATTTCCCTTACATTATTTAATTTGAACAAATTGTGTAAATGTTTACCTTCCTATTTGAATTCACTCTTGTTTGTTTTCCTTAGTTGTAGGTGACTATGTTGATCCCTCTATGGATGTTGACTGTGAACTGATCTTTGTTCCTCTCCTCCTCTCATAGAATTCCAACCTTCACTCACACTTAGGTGACTGATTAGAATAGAATGTTGTTTATATTCTTGGTTGATTTTCATTGATGTCTTGTGTAGTTATAGGTAGGAAGATCACAATTCAGTCTAGGTGCAAACCTTATTTCCCCCTCTTTGAAGAATCCCTCCTCTTTCTCCCTTCTCCTTGTCAGAATAGTAGATTAGGATTTATATGTGTTGGGTTGGTCCAACATTTGCATCTTAGATTGGAAAGAAAGTCGACCTTCGCTAGAGACTCAACCTCACTTTTAAAAGCCCCACACTTGGGAGGTTCTTTCCATGTTGTACAAGGTTGATGATAAAGGTTGTTCATCAAGTGGGTTCAACTTTTGTGAAAACAATACCTTCACTTAGAGTATCATTAAAAGGACTCATCCCAAATGAGGAATACTAGGTATCCAGACTACATGAATTGGAATTGCTAGATGAATGCCATCAGCATGCTTTTGATCACCTGAAAGCATATCTGCAATAGATGTCCAAAAGATACAACCACAAAGTAAGATCAATAATGTTTCAGGTTGATGACTTGGTTCTAAAAGAGAATCCCCGCAATCAATAGGATCGAGGAAAAAAGGGAAAGTTTGGACCAAAATGGCTAGGTCCATTTGTCATTATATCGACATATGGATCTAGGGCATATTAGCTATCTAGATAAAAAGGGGACCTATTTGAAAAACTTATCAACAACATTTATACTAAAAGATTCTATACCTGAGCCATCAAATGCATGAAAAAAGTAAAAAATCAAGAAAATAACAAAAGGAAAAAAAATCTTATAAAATAAAAAAAGGTACAATAAAAGTAAGTAGTGAAAACCTAGCAACAAGGACTATTTGTGATAGATCAACTCTTCCATCTATTAATACATATGTTAGACATCCTCTTTTCACTATCATTATCCATATCCATAATAAAAAAAAGCTTCATATACACCTCGGGTGTTGTACTAATGTCTCACCATGACTTGGTGATCATTGTATATATCCACAATCGAAGGGCGTTTCTAAGCTGGGGGCAAAATCCTAAACTCAGTGGGGGCAATCCACTTTGAGCTTAACACAATAGGTGAATAGTAGTGTGAAAAACACATCAAAACCAAATATTACAAAGAAACTCAACATTGAACATAAATCACAATTTTCGAAACCCACTATCAAACTCCACATCAAGATCGACAAAACAAATCTCAATGGATGATCTATTTTGAATCATGGTTTGATCACTTTGGCAGGAAGGTTTTGACTTTGGCGTTTTGATTTTTTTTATCATATCTCCTAAGTGAGTCAACGATGTCTTGAACTGGAGAAGTGCGGAAGGAGTATGATGATTTTTGTCTACTATCTGTGAGTTGATCAATAGTACTATGCAAATTTGTCACAGGACATGATTGGTAACATATCATTGAGGACATTTTGGATTTGCATAAGAAAAGGATTAACTCTTGTCTATTTTATGCAAGCAACACTTAAGTCATCTTAGTTCAAATATACCTCGATGCTTGTGTCATCTTGCAATATCAAAATCCATGTAAGTTGTACTCAAGTCATCATGGTTCAATTATACCATCGATGTTTGTACTAACTTTCAAAATTTAAAAGCGCAATGATGATAAACAAAGCAAAAAATTGGCTAATAGAATGACAACATTGCATAATTGGCCTTGCATGGTTAAACTCATCATTCATATCATTACATTTAGTTTCATTCATTATCATTCCAGTTAAGTGCATTTCAAATAAGTACATTCATCCATAACATTTAAAATCTAGTAACATTTGCATTTACATTCATACATATCAGCTCAATATATTTTTTACATTATCATTACATTCATTAAGTAAACAATCATGCATCATCATATCATTAGTACACGAGGTCACTGCATCATTCCATGCATCACACCAGCAATGCATCATCACATCTGCATAATCAAACAAGTGTCAGGTAGCATTAGCATACACATGAATTTCATCATTGTATCCATCATAGCAACATACATCAGATATAAAATAAACATTGTCATACATGCATTCTCATATAATCATGATTATCCAGACAAAATAAAGATTTTGCATTGCATAATAATCCTCATGTATAAATTTTATTATTACATTATCATATACATAACCATCATATAGGCATCTAATGCATTTAGAATAAAAAACATATAACGTAAAGCACATAGACATCTCATGCATAACAAAAATCAAATGCATCCATACATTATAAAAATAAATCATAAATGCATCATAAGCACATAATATAGAAATTAAATGCATCCATCGCATGTATAAGTATCATCATATATAAAGCATATAAGCATCACATCATCAAGCATGTAGACAACATATAGATCCAAAATTTCTGTTGCATCTTATATAATCTCAAAAAAATAACATGTACAATAATATCATGTCAATATGAGAGATACATCAAAAAATGGTATAAAACCTATGGCACGTATGACAGGAGGAGATAAACTACACTCCCCCCAGAATTTGTTGGTCTAGCTAACTCTCCTGTTGTTGTGCCCCCAAAACCCAGATCTCTGCATAATAGCCTTGTCAACCCTTGGCTCTTGGTCCATGACTGACTGCATCTTGACCTAGTGCCAACGGTCTATGCATAGCTTGGTGCACGTTGATCCATGACAATGGCCTCATAATATAATTGACAATAATACTCAATCTCCTTGCCTGATTGGTGGATCTCTCTAATGGTATTAGCAGTAATGGTCCCCTAGGCAGTGACCTCTACTCTATCAGCCAAGGCCTTGACACGCCTAGACCTCTCAATAGAAGCATCTCTCTCTGCAATAGAAACCTCTATCACTGCAATGGTAGTATCTCTCTCTGAAGTTAGAGAGGAAATCTATTCCTAGGCTTGAGCTAACTGCCCTTGTACTTGGGTAAGTTGTGCCTGAAGTTGTTATACTAAGAACTGCAACGCACTAATCTAAGCCTGTTTCTAGTGAGTAGGCACTCGAATCTTAAATTGTCTAGGAGTTTCTTGTTGTGCTCCTGTCTCTTGTTGCTTAGGGGGGTCATATCTAGAAGTAAATGTTGCCCCTTTATCCTTCCTGGTAGCCTCTTTTGTACCCATGCCCTGTATAGGAGGGATCCCATATCTCCTCCTTTGTGGTACTCTTCTCTCCAAGCCCTACCTAGAACTTCTCCCACCTGTACCACCTGTCCCACCTGAACCATCTGCACTGCCTCCACCCTCTCCAACATCCCCATCCTCATCATCATCATCATCTCTGCACTGGCAGACCCCCCTCAGCTATGGTATGTCCTCATCCTCATCCAAAGTAGGCACTGACTCAACTGGGTCAGATAATATGGGTACCACATGAGCTAAAAATTACTAAGAATACTTAGAAATCATCCCAACATCAATCACACCACCTGCATAATCCCAGGTCTGTGACCTAACCCAAAGTACTCTGCACAGGTTGCCTCATATGAAATCATGGGCCCTCACTCTGGAACATTTTGTTGTTTGTGTGTATATGCACAGGATCCATGTGGTACTTGTTGTATATGGCCATATTGTCTATACATCCATGTGTGAATAAACCTCTCAATAATGAATAGTGTCTGTCCAATCAAATATCTAGAGGTAAAGACATACAACATCTCTGTCACATCCTCTGACCATGACTCACAGTCTAGATACGACCTCCATATCACTGTGTCAAGATCATCAAGAACCTGATGCCAATACTCCAATTTTTCCAACTTCCACTGGACAACAACTCCTGTATAGCCAAAAACATATGGCCTACCAACTGGTCATCTCTAACTACCAAGGGTCGGGTAACAACTATATGCTCCCAAGCCCAAACTTGTAGCAATGTGACCTCAGCTGATATACTAGTAGCTCTCTGATACACCACCTAATGAAGCTCATGATATAAATATGCAAGCATGTAGAAGGCCCATGCATACCTCCTGCCCTTTGTGATCATCATCTCTAGTACTATACCCCATCCAACTGAAAGTCCATTTGACCTATGATTAAGACATAAGATACCTCCAACAAAACCAACTAGTATCGATGGAAATGGATCATACATATTGACCATCTCTTTCCAAGGGATCTCATAACCACTAATTTGATCATCATGAAAAAATCGCCTCAATGCCTATGTACCTCCCTCCTCAGTGTTCTCATAGGGAACCATGTCTCTAACCATGAGGATAGTTAGAATCGGGTAAACATCCTCTTGTATCATTGCCATCTCACCAGTCACCAGATGGAATGTGTTGGTGTCATTATGCCACTGCTCAACCAAAATCATCAATAAACATGTGTTAATCATGTACCAAGGCATGCCAAATAAGGACAATAATCCACATCTATCAATGATATGTAGATCAACCTGCACAAAGTGGGTGATCAATCTCCAAGTCCTCAGGAGTCGCTCTTGATACTGTAGAACTCCTAAGTTCTATAAATCAAAACATATCACAAATCATCTTTTAATCAATCTATCAATCTAATTGGGTCATGGGAGATTTATATCAAATCTCATTGAGCTCATATCATTGATTCTCATATATCATGAGGTCAATCATCAACTCAATCTATCAATCTAATCAGCTCATTGGAGATTCCAATCAATATTGGTGAGTGCCTATCATTGCTTCTCATTCATCATGAGGTCAATCATCATCTATTCTACCAAGCATCAACTTGAAAAAAGCTATCACAATAAAACATATAAAAATCAAGGAGAAACATCAAATTTTTCATCATTCTGGGGTAGGTACGCTAGAACAATGTTACTATGCACTAAAATCATCAATGCGCTAGAAAAAATGATCTATGCACTAAAACCTGATAAACTTATAAAGCACTGAGGGGGGGTGAATCAATGAAAGAAAAAATAGTAACACTTTAATTGCAGACTGGTAAAAACATTTCACCAATTTACCAATGACTTTGCATATAATCCAAAGTGTTATAAAATTATTCACCACAAGCAAAATATTCACCATAACACAAAGATTTATACATGGAAAACCCAACTGGGAAAAACCACGGTGAGATGGAACTCACAATTTAACTATCTACAGTATAGATAACTGACTCGTTAAGGTCTAAAAATGCTCTATGAGGAGCAGATCCTATTAGAGAGCTCAAGCCCTATTAGGAGCTATACCAGGTTAAAGGTAACGTCAGTGGAGGATTTAGATCCAAGTTAATGAATCACCTAGTTAGAGGATTTATACAAAGAAGCTTGTTCGAGCTTACCCAGCTAAAGGATTTTACTGTTGTAGTGGTTAGAGAACAGTTGGATTGATCTAAGAATATAACCTTATGTTCGTTTAGATCCTTTTCTACATATACATTATTGTATCACTGACATACTCTGTAATTCCTTGGACAAATTGCTTCTACTTCAACTCATATAATAACTTGTATCTTCTATATAAAATAACCCATCACAATGTCTTTTTATAGATATTATATTTCATGTTGGCTCTTGAACCTTGACACAATTTCCTAGGTTTAATGAATCAAGACAATCTTACTTAACATGGCACAAATCACTGCCATAGATTCGGTCGATGGTAACACATCACAATATGTGATAACTCATCACACAAACTAGGAAAACCGGTTAGAACACCAATGCCAGTTCAGTGTTGACCACTTCAAATAAAATATTAACTCATAGACCGATTCACTTTGAATTCATACTGGGTGATTGTCTCCATGCTCCTCCTTGACTTTATCTACTGCATCTCAAAACTAGTAACTCTGGAACTTATCAAAACCGATTGATTTATCTACATATACCGGTTTAGACATCTTCATTCGATGAACTATTTTCAGAGATTTTCATTCGTTGCTCTACCAATTCTTGTCTCTTTGCTTGTGAAGCATTGTATTTCACCTTGAGCTCATCAAAGGCCTATTTAGTCTCTACAAGTCAATGTGAGAGTTCTCTGTAGCTCATTTCCACCATAATGGCTTTAGGGTTTCCTTCCAAGCAGTTAAGCCTCAAGGAAGTCAGGCTCTGATACCAATTGATAAACTTATAAAGCACTAAGAGGAGGGGGTGAATCAATGAAAGAAAAAATAGTAACACTTTAATTGCAAACCGATAAAAACATTTAACCAATTTACCAATGAATTTGCATATAATCCAAAGTGTTATAAAAGTATTCACTACAAGCAAAATATTCACCATAACACAAAGCTTTATACATTTAAAACCCAACTAGGAAAAACCACAATGAGATGGAACTCACAAGTTAACTATCTGTAGTATAGATAAATGACCAGTTAAGGTCTACAAATACTCTATTAGGAGCATATCCTGTTAGAGATCTCAAGCCCTATTAGGAGCTATAGTTGCTTAAAGGTAATTTCAATGAAGGATTTAGATCCAAGTTAATGAATCGTCTTGTTAGAGGATTTATACAAAGAAGCTTGTTAGAGTTTACCCAGCTAAGGGATTTTACTACTATAGTGGTTAGAGAACAACAGTTGGATTGATCTAAGAATAGAACCTTCTGCTAGTTTAGATCCTTTTCTACGCATACATTACTGTATCACCGACATACTCTGCAATTCCTTCAACAAATCGCATCTACTTCAACTCATATCATAACTTGCATCTTCTATATAAAATAACTCATCACAGTGTCTTTTTATAGATATTAGATTTCATGTCGGCTCCTGAACCTTGACACAATTTTCTAGGTTCAATGAATCAAGACAATCTTTCTTAACACGACACAAATTGCCGCCATAGTGTCGGTCGATGGTAATAAATCATAATCGGTGATAACTCATCACAAAAACTGGGAAAACTTGTTAGAACACCAATATCGGTTTAGTGTTGACCACTTCAAATAAAATATTAAGTCACATACTGATTCACTTTGAATTCATACTAGGTGATTGTCTCCACGCTCCTCCTTGACTTTATCTACTGCATCACAAAACTGGTAACTCTGGAACTGATCAAAACCAATTGATTTATCTACATATATGGGTTTAGACATCTTCATACTGGTTAGACTTCCACTATACATATAATACCGGTTAACAACACAATGACTCAAATATACCAATTTATCTTAACTAAGATGACTATGACAATCAAAATAGATGTACTATCAATAACAACACGTGAAGTCATCAAATACAAAAATCATCAT
Source organism: Cryptomeria japonica (assembly GCF_030272615.1). Lineage (NCBI taxonomy): Eukaryota > Viridiplantae > Streptophyta > Pinopsida > Cupressales > Cupressaceae > Cryptomeria > Cryptomeria japonica. The sequence continues at coordinate 513,935,360 of NC_081408.1, read as the reverse complement.
CAAGACAACATTCTCCCCCTTTGGCATTGATGGCAACACTTAGAGAAAATTTAGACAACTAAGTGTTCTTACAAAAATGTAGAGACTCTAAAGAGTCCCCCTTAGCATAAGATTCTCTCTTTGACATCATACATGATTACATACAAAATTTTACATATATTACTCCCCCTTTGACACCAATGACAAAGGTAAGCACAAACATGAATAGATAAAGCATCATAATCACATTTGCATCAATAAAAACATACAGGAGTTATTTAGAAATGTCTACAGCTGAGAAATCCTATCAAATACAAATTTAAAGTCTTTTTGCACAATAGTAAGGTCAGTAGACCATGTCTCTAATAACGTGGCAGTAATCTTCAGTTGATTCCTCATCTGAAACGCCAGTTCCTCCATTGCCTCTAAAGTGCTCATCTCCAGTGTGGCTAGTATTGCATCAGTATGTGGAAAGCTCCTTTGCAGTACTTGTAATTTTGGCAATAAAACCATTTGAAGATCCTATAAGATTTTTGACCTTTTTATTGTTTCAACCTCTATCTTTGCTAATTGGTCTCGGTATGACTCAATAGTATTTCCATAAGTGATAAATGAATCATAAGGAATCTAAAAAGATTCTATGTAACATTTTAGTTCTGCTTCAGTTTTCTCTCATGATTTTATTAAATCTTCATAAAACAAATCACTTAGGCATACTTTTCTCAAAATATCGTGGCCTTCAGTCATGGCAATAGAGATTTGATCTCTATTATATACAAGACTTGCCCAGTCGATGTCAATACACTTGATCAACTTTGCTGATTTCTTCTTCCTATATTCTTTCTCAGTATTCACATGTGCTATTTCCTCCTAAGTGTTGACTTGATCAGTAACAGATGTACATATAATATCAAGTTGCTTTATTGGGTTTGTAATACCTGAAATGTCAACATTTGGTAGGAGATTTGACAATACATCTATTATGGTCTGGAGAACCTCCTTCTCCTTCTTGATCTTCATTTTCTCTACTTTAGCCTGGAGTTCCAATGACAACTTCATCAATTCATATGCATCATCAGGTATGACAATATTTGTAGGTGAACTGGATTTAATTGCAGCTTGCTTTTGATCCTCATTACTGGTTTTATCTCCTTGATTTACCCATTCTTCAGATGTCGTTACTGGTTCCTTATCTTTTTCTTGGTATTTCTCTTTTTTCAATTCCTTTGTTCCCTTTCTCGGTTCCTATTATTTTTCCTTATCCGGTTCATTATTGGTATCGGTTGTATTAATAGTATCCTGAATATCTTCAGTATCATTAACAAAGAATATGACTGGTGGTGAATTAGTGTCATTCTTATCCTTGTCAGTGTAGACTTCATCTGGTAAAAGTATTTCTTCAGTTTCTAGCTCTGATGGAGCTCCGATTTCAGTTTGACCAAGTTTATTGTGATAATTCTTCAATTGTTCATTCATTCTCAGAATATTTTTGGTAGCTTGATGAGTATCATCTTCTACTATCTGAATTTTTCCTTCCAATAGTCTAAGTCTCCTTACTCTTGTATGAAATTGTCCCTTGTGTTTAGAAAGCATTTCTAATAACTCTTCATGAGAAAATTCAGGAAAGTATTGAACAAAATTTCTTTCTATAATCTCTTGATCTTGATCTATTATGAGCTTCCATTTATTTTCCAGAATTAAATTCAAAGAATCATAAATTTCCTTTTGAATTTCATGTGGTAATTGGTTATATTGACATAGGTAATTAATTACCTCTTGTACCACTTCTTGTTTCTGAATCTCATCACAAGAATCAAAATAATCCTTTACATCATCAAATTGTTTTCTTTTTAAATTTTTCATAGTCCTCTCAAAATGACTCATAGGCTTGAAAGATGCAATATCAATAGGAATGTTTTGTTTAGGGATTTCCCCTACTGGTTTAGGTTTCCTACCAGTTTCCTTCAACTTCTTCTTATCTTCCTCAGACTCCATTTCCTTAGATTCTTCTAGTAAGATAAGATGTTATCCTTTCTTTGTAGTGGCAGTCGACTTCTTTGCATACACTTTTGGTTTTAGTTCCTTCTTGGCTTGAGCGCTCCTTGTTACCCTTGTACCGGTTAACACTGAAACTACTTGATCATCTTTCTTCTTTTTCTCCTTCACATCACTGGGTTGTGCCTATGCAATTCTTTCTTGATATGTACCCAGACTCTTCTTCTTGGTGTCCTTAGGTGATGCCAATAGGTTGTTGGCATAACCGATCAATAATTCATTGTTGACATCATCTCATTTGCTCCATCTCTTCTTCTCTAGGTTCTACAACCTCCATTAGACAAAAATCGGTGGTCACTGTGAAAGAAATATCATTTTTAAAATGTTTGACCACTTCATCTGATAACCTCATTCTCATTCTCATTTTCTTCTGAAATTCATTGAAATAATTGTTCATAACAATTGGAAATGTGTTCTTAACAACCTTTATACTATTTTTTATCTGAGCTGAAATAGATGTATCTTTTGACCATTGGATATCTCCAATACCAAGAATAAAGTTCTAAAAATAGAAAAACAAACTGATCAAAAGTTGCCCAAACTTGAACTTCTGATTGTTGTCCTTCTTGATTGATTCCAGATTCAACATTAACTGACTCTGCATTGCCTCACACAGATCATAATCTACGTTTTCCTTTATCATCTGGTAGGCAACATGTATAGCAGTCGATGGCACACTATTCATTCAGCTAGAATGAAATATCCTGTAACTGATAACCATTGTAGCATATTTTACTCCTTAATCTTCAATGTTATTGATAGATATTGCACGACCATCACAAGTGGGCTTTGTCAGTTGAATAACAATTTTCTGCGAAATTTTCCTAAACTTGGGAACTTTGCCGGTTTGGCAGAATCCGATCACAACATGAATGACCTCCTTGGTGATAGTATGTGACCTATCTAAATACATATTTCCTCCATGGGCATGGCTGAGGATGATTCTGATGTGCTCTTTCTCAAATTCCTCAAGAAAATAAATTGCATTGTGAAAACCTTTCTCATGAACCCTAATGTACTCAGGTTTAATCTTCTCGTTCTTGTTGCACATAGAATTCAGGTGGGAATAGATTGCCAATGAACCTAAATCTTCAATCTTGCAATCTATATAACTAAACAGATCTCCTCTAACCAAAACTCCTTGGGGTACCTGCAATAATGCATTGTACGATTCTATATTATTTGACTCTATTGATTCAATGGCTTCAATAGTGATGAAAAGACTCTTTGATGGTGTAGATGATGATGCTATTCCGAATTGCTTTGATTCGAGAGAGGAGATTGACCAAATACCTTGTTTCTTTTGTGCTGCTAGGGTTTTTGGTTACTCTCTTGCTTGCACACATGATTCACTTTACTTTGCTCAAATTCAATCCGACTTCTCAATCCGTTGTACAAATCCATTCACAAACTGCTAGGAATGCTTTGTTTCACTCTGCAAGTGCTCACAAAATGCTCTTCGAATGAAATAAGATAAAAATAACTTAGCGAAACTACTTTTTATTTACTTTACCTACTGCATTTATTGCACTACCAATAGGGTGAAAAACCCTAGTTACCACTTGACATACTTGCCTTTACCGATAGGTATACTAATCGATTGATAATCCTTAAAAATCGATTGATAGCAATATCAAAATTCTTATATTTCAGCTCAAAATGCAAAATTTACTTACGATACTTCCTTCAAGGGGTCCGAAAATACCAATATTCTCCCCCTAAGCTTGTTGAGAAGCTTAGTTTGCCAGTGTAGGATTCTCCACACTAGGTGAAGTATTTGGTTCTTCCAAAGGCTTATCCTCACTTTTCTTTTTCCAAATCCTATTCATCTTAGCTTTGGTTTCTTCAATATCTACTATCTTCTTCCCTTTTAGATCTACAAAGTGACTTACCAGTTGGTTCTTTTGCATTCTACAAAACTTAGCAATGTGTTCTGGTTTATGACAATGATAGTAGGACATTTGAGATGCTCACCAAAGTCCTGCATTGCCTCTTCTTGTTCTTCTTTTGCAGTTCATAGCCACATGTCCATAGTTGTTTCAAGTTGTGCAAATCACATTAGTTACTTTCTCCATATCATAGGGACTAGAATGGTTAACATAGGGTTTTTGCCAATTCATGTTTCTCTAGTTATCATAATTTCTTCTCCAACCACCAACATGTCTTGTACTCATATGAGGTGCTAGGATGTTTTCTCCATACCTGCATTCAACTGATCATGCCCATACATATTGTATGTATAACAATAACCTTCTAATCTCCTAGACACATTTCTAGTGTTAGGTCTATAACCGGTGTTTTCCTCAGATCAACTTCTACACAAATTTGTAGTATGTCCCGATTTGTGATAGTTAAAACAAACAGGTTTGTAAGATTTCTTACCAGTAGGTTTCTGAACCTTAGGTGTTGGTTTATCTTCATGCAAGTTTACCTTTGTACCAAAAGGTTCACCTTTTTCAAATGTAGAGTAGCCCAGCCCAGTTGTATCTTTGTTCATCCTTTGAGATTGTATCTCCTCATTAAGCATTGAAGAACTCTTATTGAATTTGTCAAGCTTCTCATTAGCCTCAACAATTTCCTTTGTAAGATCTTCATTCCTTTTCATTAGGGTCTCTCTAAGAGCCATAGACATATCTAGATCTTCTTGTATGCCTTCTTTTTCTTCCTTTTCCATGTGCAAATAAGCATGCAAGGTACCGACTTCCTGATTCAACTTGAACATATCACACTCCTTATCTTTGATTTGGTTTTCAGTACTTCTCCTGTTTTCCAACTTTTGACTCTTTCTAATGGTTAAAGCTTCCAGTTCCTTTCTCAGATTTGACTTGTCTTTATTCAGTTTTTCCACTTCATGAGCCAGAGCATCCACGTTAGCTTCATTCGATGAACTATTTTCAGAGATTTTCATTCGTTGCTCTGCCAATTCTCTTCTCTTTGCTTGTGAAGCATTGTATTTCACCTTGACCTCATCAAAGGCCTATTCAGTCTCTGCAAGTCAATGTGAGAGTTCTCTGTAGCACATTTCCCCCATGATGGCTTTAGGGTTTCCTTCCAAGTGGTTAAGCCTCAAGGAAGTCAGGCACTGATACCAATTGATAAAATTATAAAGCACTGAGAGGAGGGGGTGAATCAATGAAAGCAAAAACAGTAACACTTTAATTGCAAACCGGTAAAAACATTTAACCAATTTACCAATGAATTTTCATATAATCCAAAGTGTTATAAAAGTATTCACTACAAGCAAAATATTCACCATAACACAAAGATTTATACGTGGAAAACTCAACTGGGAAAAACCACAATGAGATGGAACTCACAAGTTAACTATCTACAATATAGATAAATGACCGATTAAGGTCTACAAATGCTCTATTAGGAGCATATCTTGTTAGAGATCTCAAGCCCTGTTAGGAGCTATATCTAGTTAAAGGTAACCTCAGTGGAGGATTTACATCCAAGTTAATGATTCATCTTGTTAGAGGATTTATACAAAGAAGCTTGTTAGAGCTTACCCAGTTAAGGGATTTTACTATTGTAGTGGTTATAGAACAACAGTTGGATTGATTTAAGAATAGAACCTTCTGCTGGTTTAGATCCTTTTCTGCGCATACATTATTGTATCACCGACATACTCTGCAATTCCTTCAAAAAATTGTATCTACTTCAACTCATATCATAACTTGCATCTTCTATATAAAATAACTCATCACAATGTCTTTTTATAGATATTATATTTCATGTTGGCTCCTGAACCTTGACACAATTTTCTAGGTTCAATGAATCAATACAATCTTGCTTAACATGACACAAATTGCTGCAATAATAAATCACAATCGGTGATAACTCATCACACAAACTAGGAAAACCGGTTAGAACACCAATACCGGTACAGTGTTGACCACTTCAAATAAAATATTAAGTCATAGACCAATTCGCTTTGAATTCATACTAGGTGATTGTCTCCACACTCCTCCTTGACTTTATCTGTTGCATCTCAAAACTGGTAAGTTTGGAACTGATCAAAACCAATTGATTTATCTACATATACTAGTTTAGACATCTTCATACCAGTTAGACTTCCACTATATATATATAATACCGGTTAACAACACGATGACACAAATATACCAGTTTATCTTAACTAAGATGACTATGACAATCAAAACAGATGTGCCATCAATGACAACACATGAAGTCATCAAATACAAAAATCATCATCAAGACATGGTGCAGGGCACCCTCTTGGTCTTTGGATTTAATTTTTTGTTTGAGTGTTGGATAGGTGGTCTTAGATCCTAGGATGATGTGTTGGATGAGTTTGGATCCTTTGGATGTAATAAAGAACCCATTTGTAAGGCCAATTGGCTCTAAGGTCATTTATAAACCTAGAGACCAAATTACACCATGGGGTTCATGTGGTGTAGTTGGCATGTTGATAAGTTGTCTTGAGTTTTTTTAGGCCTAGGATAGGTCTAAAAATTCCATTAGGGATGTTGGCATGTCAAAAGTGTCAAAAAATGCAAAATTGTCAAAAGTTGCAAAAGTTGCTAAGCAACTTTTCAAAGTTACTAAGCAACATTTTCCATCGATTGGGAAAAGAGGTTCCAACGGTCATAACCAATTGGAAAATAGTTGTATCCATTTGGGAAAGGCCTATTTGTGCCTTTTATATCATCCATGTTGGTGTTGGAGGAAGTATGTAAAGATTTGGTGGTTTGAATAACAAGAAAACTCAAATTTTACCCAATTTCCATTGTTTTCCGTACTGTACGATCTAACAGAGGATCTAATTTAATGGAATTTTTAATTGGCTGGATTGTTGTGTGAGTGAAATTTCTAATGCAAGTGGCCTAATTCCAATTGATATAATTTGGAGTGAGTTGTGGTCAGTTTACCAAAAACTATCATTCCAAACCTCAGTTCATAGGATTTCACCAAAGATGTGGCCCTAACTTGCAAACTCCTTTGTGGAATTCAATGGCCTCTTCAAAAATGCAAGTTAGGGATGTGTAAAGTGAGATTTCAAAAGGGTGGAATCTGGGAGTGAGGGTTGGTGTGGTTACCACCAAAACCTAGGCTAAACAAGACAATGTGTTTAGTCTAGCCTACAAGGAGGAATGAACAAACAGTCACCTAGGGAGTGTTTGGTGACCGGTATAATGGATGATTTGGTTTATGAGAGGCATAGGGAACATTTCCAAGTGGTGATTTTGGTTCTGCAACCCCATCTTCAAGTAGTTGCTTTGGAAAATAGGCATAATTAGGCCTATTAGGTCTGCAAACTCAGTAGGTTCTTAGGGGTGTTGGAGTAGATTCAAACCTCAATCTCTTGGGATTGGATGTAAATCCCAAAAGGGCATTCAAATCTATAATTTTTTCCTGGAGTTTTTGGGATAATTTTGAATGATTTGGGAAATACCAGTCTGGCAAGGCTACGAGGATTAGGCCTAAATAGGGGTTTCTTGACCCGGGTGCAAAAAGGAGACTTCCAAACTTGTTTGGAAGGATAGGGTGAGATATATTAGTTGTTGAATAGTCCAAACCTTCCTTAGGAAGTGCAATAGGTGACTGGTTGCATTGGTGTGTGTAGAACCCTAATTGTGGGGTTGTAATATGCCTTAGACAAGGCATAGAGGGGTGGTTTTGGGTCTTCTTACCTTCTGGTTTCCCACTCTTCACCAAGTGGTATTAGAGCCATAAAGGTTATTAAGGGTGTAAGAATAATATTGACAAGATGTCAGAAGAAGACACTAGTGATGGGAGAAGGACAACCAACGTTGAACTGGCCAAGTTGGTAAGAGAGCAAGCAACAACAAACAAAGAGATGAGAAATTAATTGGATAAGTTGAAGGGTAGGGTGGAAAAGAAGCAAGGAGACTGTGATGAAGAAGAAGAAGGGAATGATTAAGATCCCCTTTTGCAGGAAAGAGAGAGGATACCTGTAGATCAGAGAAGTTTCCTTGAAGCCCTTGAGAGAGTAGGTAGCCGAGATGACAAAGCAAGTCTACCTATGTTCACTGAGAAGATGAACCCAGAGTAAGTCATGGATTGGTTGGAGGCCTTAGAGAACCACTTTGAGTGTGAAGATGTTCCTGAGAACCAAAAGATGAAGACTATTAAGTCTACGATGAAGGGATCCGCCCTTAGTTGGTGGAACTTCTTGCAAAATGAGAGAGTAGAAGAAGGGAAGAACCCCATCTCATCATGGAAGAGAATGGTTGCAGAGGTGAAAAGGCAATTTGTACCTAAGGATTATGAAGTGACAATGCACAAGAAGTTGCATATCCTAAGACAAAAGGATTTGGATGTGAGTGGATACACCTAGAAGTTTCACAAACCATCCTTATGAACAAAGGTGCCAGAGAATGAGAAACAAAAGTTGGTAAGGTACATGAATGGCCTCAAGTATGCCATTCAAGATGAACAAAGTCTCTTTAATCCTAGGATAATTCATAAATGCTATCAAATGGCATTAAGAATTGAAGAAAAGTTTAGAAGAAAGGGAGACCAACAAGGTAGAGGAAGAGGGAGATTTGGTGGAAGAGGAACCTCTCCTAAACCACAAGGAGAGTCAAGTAATCAGGATCAGAAGGAGAACCAAGCCATAGGGGAATTTTGAGAGGAAGAAGACCAAATGGCCAAGGTATATTTGGAGGTAGAGGAACCAATGTGTTCACCAGAAGACGCTTCACATGTAAGAAAGTTGGCCACCAATCTTTCAGATGTCTGGGAAAGCAAGGTTCTAACAATCAAGGTGGAGAAAGAAGAGTTCATTTGGCACAAGAGGAGGACACCCAAAGTGTGAACTCGCCTTCAAGACATATAGACCTAGAGTAAGGGGAGTGTCTGATGTTCAAAAGGACCCTCTTGAAGGTCCCAACTGTCAAGGAGCCACCACAAAGGAAGTCATTGTTTAGAACTACTTGCAAGGTAAGTGGAAAGGTATGTAGATTCATTGTGGACTCAGAGTCAACTGATAATCTTGCTTCAACAGAGATGGCTAGAAAACTTGGATTGAAGAAACTTCCTCACCCCTGCCCCTACAAAGTCTCCTGGTTGAGCAAAGAGTAGCAAGCTTTGGTAAGTGAACAAGTTTGGGTTGACTTTCAAATAGGTGAATAAAGAGACAAGATTTTGTTTGATGTTGCATAGATGGATGCTTGCCATTTACTCCTTAAGAAACCATGGCAATATGATGTAAATTCATGTCATGATGGGAAGAAAAATATGTACAAGTTAACCAAAGATGGTGTGCAATACACTATGACCCCACTACCATATAATGGTAAGGACAATAATGTTGTGACTAGTTTCATGCTAGTAGGTAGGGAGGAGTTTATGCAGACAATCAAAGAGAAGGATACCCCATGCTTTTCCATAGTGGTGAAGCCAAGAGAAGAAGTGAGGAAGACAGAAGAAGACAAGGTGAAAGAGAGGACTGTAGATCCTAGAGAGGTGAAAGAGTTGTTGGAAAGATACAAGGGTAAAGTTGCAGGAAGCAAACCAGAGACCCTGCTACCTTTCAGAGATGTAAGTCACTACATTGACCTCATACCAGGCTCAACATTGCCCAACAAAGAAACTTATAAATTGACCCCTAATTAGAATGACGAACTTGCAAGGCAAGTACAAGATTTGTAAGAGAAAGGATTCATAAGGAAGAGTATTAGCCCTTGTACTATCCCTGCAGTATTGGCCCCAAACAAGGAAGGTACATGGAGATTATGTATGGATTCAAGAGACATCAACAAGATCACCATCAAGTATAGGTTCTCTATGCCTCAGATAGAAGATTTAATGGACTATCTAGTAGGAGCCAAGTACTATTCTAAGGTGGATTTGAAGAGCGGCTACCATCAAATCAGGATAAGAGAGGGAGACAAGTGGAAGACGGCCTTCAAAACAAATGAAGGACTGGTTATGCCATTTGGCCTCTCAAATGATCCTAGTACATTCATGAGACTCATGAATGAAGTCTTAAAACCCTTTATCAATCATTTTGTTTTTGTGTACTTAGATGATATCTTGATTTATAGCAAGAATAGAGATGAGCATCTAATACATTTGGATTTGGTGTTGAAAACGTTGAATGAAGAGCAGTTGAAGATCAATTTGGAAAAATGTTTCTTCTTATAGGAGGAGTTAATATTTCTTGGTTTTGTGATCTCCAAGAGAATCCTTAAGATGGATCTATCCAAGGTGGAAGCAATCCTCAATTGGCCTACACCTAGAAATGCAAGTGAGGTAAAGAGTTTTCATGGTCTTGCAAGCTTCTATAGGAAGTTTATTAATAATTTTAGTGATGTATGTGCACCTATGATTGACACTATAAAGGGGAGTAGAAAATGTCAGTTTGTATGGACTAGTGAAGCAGATAAGTCATTCGAGTATTTGAAAAGAAGGGTAGGAGAGAAACCTATATTAGTTCTACCCGATTTCCATAAGGTTTTCACCATAGAATGTGATGCAAGTAACAAGGCAGTAGGAGGAGTCTTGAGTCAAGAAGGTAGACCAGTAGCCTTCTTTAGTGAAAAATTGAATGAAGCCAAACAAAAGTACTCAACCTATGACTTAGAGATGTATGAAATGGTTCAATCTTTGAGGAAATGGAAGCATTATTTGTTGCCAAAAGAGTTTGTAGTCTATACTGATAACCATGCTATGAGTTTCTTGAATAGACAAGATGATTTGAATCACCGACATATGAAGTGGATGGAATACCTTCAAGCATTCGCTTTCACCATCAAGTATAAGAAAGGAGAAGCAAATAAGGTAGTTGATGCACTTAGCAGGAGAAACTTGACAGTGAAGGAGATTCAGTTGGAGAGCATAGGCATCAATTCCATGAAGGATTTGTACCAAGGAGATGAGGATTTCAAAGAAGCATACCAAGTGTGTAAGAAAAAGGGTGACAAGTACCATAAGGAGTTCTCAAAATTCACTTTGCAGAAGTTCTACTTTTCAAAGGAAGTCGGGTTTGCTTTCCTAAAGGCTCCATGAGAGAAAAAATTATGAAAAAGAAGCATTGTGGGGGATTGGCAGGTCATTTTGGGTTTGAAAAGCCCCTTGAGTTGCTAAAAAGATTCTACTTCTGACCTAAGATGCAGACTGAGATCAGAACGTATGTGGAAGGTTGTATTAGCAGTTCAAATGCAGGTTTGTATACTCCTTTACCCATACCATACAAGCCATGGGATTTGGTTAGCATGGACTTTGTATTAGGACTCCCAAAGACTAAACAAGGTTATGACAACATCTATGTAGTTGTTGACAGGTTTTCAAAAATGGTTCACTTTCTACCTTGTAAAACCACACATGATGCATCTCACATAGCAGGTATATTCTTTAAGGAGGTTGAAAGGCTACATGGTTTGCCACTATCAATCATGTTGAAAGGTATATTTTTGGTGAACTCTTTGGAGGAGGTTGGGTACCAATTTGTCATTTACCTCAACTTATCATCCCCAATCTGATGGACAGACTAAGGTCATCAATAGGTCACTTGGAAACCTATTAAGGTGTTTAACTAGGGATCAAGGAACCACATGGGATTCAATACTTTCTCAAGTAGAATTTGCTTATAATGACTTAGTGAATAGGAGCACTGGTCACAGTCCCTTTGAAATAGTGTATGGGTCACACCCTAGAGGTGTATTTGAGTTGAGAGATGTGAGGGATCAAGACAGAAGAAGTGCACAAGCAGAGGACTTTTTAGAAGTGATAAGAGACATACACCAACAAGTAAAGGATAGGTTAGAACAAACCTCAGACAAGTACAAGCATGCAGTAGATAGGAGAAGGAGAGATTTGTAGTTTAAGGTTGGAGATATGGTGATGATTCATCTCAAGAAGGAGAGACTCCCTAAGGGGAAATACACCAAGTTGATGATGAAGAAGATAGGTCCTTTCAAAATAATTCAAAAGTGTGGCAGCAATGCCTACAAGATTGATCTCCCACCAGATATTGGTCTCTCTAACACTTTCAATGTTTCAGAAATATATGCATATAAAGGTCTTGTTATTGATGTGTGTGATGTAGATCAAGATGATTGCATCAGGGAAGAGATGTTGCAAGATCTTCCTAAGAAGCCTAAGCTTGAAGTTGAGCATGTACTTGACAAGAGTGTGCATAAGAAAACAAGGAGGCATACCTACTGTGAGTACCTGGTCCAATGGAAGGACAAGCCCTTAGAAGATGCAACTTGGATGACAGAGCCAGCTTTGGAGAAGATTGGATGCAAGGTTTCAAGTTTGCCAACTCAAGAGACTTGAGTTTTTTCTAGCCCCAGGAGAATGATGCAGGGAACCGTCTTGGTATTTGGATTTCATTTGTTGTTTGAGTGTTGGATAGGTGGTCTTAGATCCTAGGATGATGAGTTGGATCAGTTTGGATCCTTTGGATGTAACAAAAAATCCATTTGTAAGGCCAATTGGCTCTAAGGTAATTTATAAACCTAGAGACCAAATTAGGCCATGTGGTTCATGTGGTGTAGGAGACATGTTGATAAGTTGTATTGAGTTGTTTTAGGCCTAGGATAGGTCTAAAAAGTCCATTAGGAACATTGGCATGTCAAAAGTGTCAAAAAAGGCAAAATTGTCAAAAGTTGCAAAAGGTGCTAAGCAACTTTTCAAAGTTACTAAGGAACATTTTCCACCCATTGGGAAAAGAGGTTCCAATGGTTATAAACAATTGGAAAATAGTTGTAGTCATTGGGGAAAGGCCTCTTTGTGCCTCTAAGATCATCCATGTTGGTGTTGGAGGAAGTCTGTAAAGATTTGGTGGTTTGAATAACAAGAAAACTCATATTTTACCCAATTTCCATTGTTTTTCGTATCGTACGATCTAACAGATGATTTAATTGCATGGAATTTTGAATTGGTTGGATCATGGTGTGAGTGCAGGTTTCAATGCAAGTGGCCTGACTCCAATTGATATAATTTGGAGTGAGTTGTCAGCAGTTTACCAAAAACTATCATTCCAAACCTCGGTTCATAGGATTTCACCAAAGATGTGGCCCTAACTTGTAAACTCCTTTGTGGAATTCAACGGCCTCTTTGAAAATGCAAGTTAGGGATGTGTACACCAAGATTTAAAAAGGGTGGAATCTGGGAGTGAGGGTTGGTGTGGTTACCATCAAAACCTAGGCTAAACAAGACAATATGTTTAGTCTAGCCTACAAGGAGGAATGAACAAATAGTCACCTAGGGAGTGTTTGGTGACCGGTCTAATGGTGGATTTGGTCTATTAGAGGCCTAGAGTACATGTCCAAGTGGTGATTTTGGTTCGGAAACCCCATCTTCAAGTAGTTGCTTTGGAAAATAGGCCTAATTAGGCCTATTAGGTCTGCAAACTCAGTAGGTGCTTAGGGGTGTTGGAGCAGAGTCAAACCTCAATCTCTTGTGATTGGATGTAAAGCCCAAAAGGGTATTCAAAATCTATATTCTTTTCCTGGAGTGTTTTGGGAGAATTTTGAATGATTTGGGAAACTACTAGGATTAGGCCTAAATAGGGGTTTCTTGACTCAGGTGCAAAAAAGAGAATTCCAAACTTGGTTGAAAGGCTAGGGTGAGTGATCTTAGTTGATGAACAGTCAAAACCCTCCTTAGGAAGTGCAGTAGGTGACTGGTTGCATTGGTGTGTGTAGAACCCTAGATATGGGGTTGTAATAGGCCTTAGACAAGGCATAGAGGGGTGGTTTTGGGTCTTCTTACCTTCTGGTTTCCCACTTTGCATCAAGCCAACAAAACCTACTTTGAAAGATCTATTCTAATCAATGCTCTAAAACAATCCATGATTGCGCTACTCTAGCTAGCCAGTGCACTAAAATCACCTATGCACTGAAAGATCCTATCGTTTCATGCTTAAAATCATCATGCTGAATAGGAAATAAGGACAATCACGAAATCCTTAACTATTAAAGCACTTCTAAAAATAAATCAATAGAATGAATGAAAAATAGAATGATTTAAACAATTAAAACTCCATCATTCTACATTGTAGCTTCATTGTCCTTCTCCAAAATTGTGTGTGTGGGTGGCTCATAGAAATCGCACTGGGATTCCTGCATAGATTAGACTCGATAATTTCAAAGATCATGATTGTTTGAAAATGATGAATTTATCTTGATTTTATATATTTTCGGGTGAGATGGGGTGATAAATGGAATTCAAGTGTTGGTTGATAGTTAAACTAATTTGATTAATCAGTTAACTCCTTTGTGGATAGTTGACTGGATAGATTGAATAGTTAACCGAGTTAACTAGGGAGATGATTTAATTCATTCAATAGATGACTAGATAGATTTATTTGTTTGAAAAATGTGTCTGGGAGTGAAAAGGGGAGATTGGAGAGTTAACCAAGTTAACTAGTTAGTTAACTTATTTCATTGATCAATCATGATTTTCAACGTGTGTTGTAAGACTTTTGAATTGAAATTCAATTCCATTTGCATGTTCTTGAATTTGATTTAGGTTTTCAATTTAATCTTTGCATGATATTGAATTATTGAAATTTAATTTAATTTAGTCTCTGCATATATTTAGAACTTGACTTAGATATTCAATTTGATTTTTGAGTTTAATTTAATTTAATTTAATTTAAATTCAACTTGATCTTTGAATCCATGCAAACTTGATTTAGGAATTCAATTTGATTTTTGAAAAAAATTTGAAATGCACATGTATTTGAAATTAGAATTTGGTGATTTGAATTGAATTTGAAGAATGAATTATAAGAATATTAGTTAATTAAATAATTTAAATATTTTAGAAATTGAATTTAACTAAATAATAAAGATTATTTAATTAAAGGAATTAAATCATGATTAATTAAATAAATAATATTTAGAAAAGGGGTTAAAGGATTAATTGATGAGGATATAATAGAAATAGGATAATTAGTAATATGATGAAGAAATATGAATTTAGATGAATAAGATTAAATAATTTAATTATTTAATTATTTAATCAATTAGATGAATAATTAATACATGATTAATGAGACATTTTTAGGTGTCTACAATATCCCCTCTTTGAGACAATGTCGAAACAACATTGTTTCAAAGAAAACCAAAAGTTTTCTGCTCCAGTGTTCCTCGGTGCCGCTTAGGGTGTAAATATGCCCCCTCAGAAAAAGTGGTCGAAAAATTATGAAATTGAGACCATTTTAATGATACCGTGCTAGTGAGTAATAGAAGAATTGTTAGTATCACTTGACTCAATTAACTAAGAAGAAATGATAGTAAGATTAGAAGAAAGATTTATAGAGAGTTGATGCAAGAATAAGTTAGATGAATGATGGAATTGATTCAAAAAGACATATCTGATGAGAGAATGATCTTGAGACGGAATCAATATGATAAGATAAGAAAATGAAATGAAAAGATTGATAATGATACATGAACTTTTGTCCCTTTATTCATAGTGCAATATATATTCATCATTGAGCCTTATTATGTAACAATGAAGCTTTGCACACCAGGGTATAAGGAACCAAGATGTAAAGATATCTCATTGCAAAAACAAACATGTAGTAGACATGGAGTGAACCCTTAATTTTGGGAATGATGCTAGGAGTTGAGGTATGTGTGGCATTCAGACATTGAATGCTCTTATCACAGACACCCATAACACCATTGGCCTAGAACTTCATTGGTTCACACCACAAAGAGAAAACAAAGAAAAGGATCATGCTCATCATAGCCCCTCTAGTCACTTTTGGACATCCTTGAGTAGCTTAGAAACATGACCTATTGCGAACTAATAAAAGATAAAGACTAACTAGGAAAAAATTCAACAGCCATACTGATTTGTGCCTTTGCTTTGATTGTTTAATGTAATGGTTTATAATGTCTGATCTCATAAAGTGTGGACCCCGTTTAAGACTGACCTATCTGATTTTGAGTGTATCGTTCTCTATTTAAGACATGATAGTGACCACTTGATATAGATATTGTTTCAATTGATAAGACAACTTGGTCAGTTTGATTGCAGATGTTTGATAAGGTAGGGATATCCTTTGATGATCCTTCTCTATTTAAGACACGATAGTGACCACTTGATATAGATATTGATTCGATTGATAAGACAACTTGGTCAGTTTGATTGCAGATGTTTGATAAGGTAGGGATATCCTTTGATGCCTTCGTGCAAAGCATTTTCTAGATTATTGCAAATTTTTTTAATTGATTATTTGTTTTTTGGGGATTTTTGTGGATCATATTTTAATGTTTGTGGTTGATTTTTTCAAGATTGTATTTGAATGGTTTTGGTTGATTTTTATTGTTTTCCGATGTTTTTTTTGGAATTTTGTTGTTTTTTCGATGTTTAAGTTTTTTCTAGGACTTTTTACCATGTTTAGGATTTTTTGAGGACTTTTTATGATGTTTTGAAATATTCAAGACTTTTTGCGATGTTTTGATTTTTTTAAAGACTTTTTGTGATGTTTTGTTTTTTGATTCATGCCCCCAGTATGCAAACTTGATATGATATGATGATTTGCAGAATGCATTTGTGGACAAATCAAATTTTAAAATGTAGTTATGCTATATGCAGGATGCAAGATGAAGATGCATTTCCTATTTGAACAAGGATAATTGTATGCATCTTTTATTTTTAAATGCACTAATTGAATTAAAGGTACAAAATATTTTAGAGATAGGAGTTCACTCCTTTCTCATAAGACCTAGGACCATCCAATTTAAGATACTATGTAACCAAGATTTATAAATGGAGACGCGAAAAACTTCCCCATTGATTCTTGAGAGTTTGATCTTATTTTGCCCATGTGTGTGCCATTGAATTTATTTTGACTCTTATAAACATTAAAGACCATTGGAATCCTATGTGACTAGCTACATGAGTTATTCTGACTTCAAAAGAATCTTGGATAGAGCCTCACTGCCAGAAAAACGTCTATAGCCCCGACGAGGTTATACACTGTAATCTCTCGGATATTGCTTCATTTCCAGCAAGCATCCATATCCCTAATGGAGTTATTCATGTGTTCCCATACATGATATTTCAGTTATATATATTTTCTCTTTTGCCTTGATATTTTTAATATGGTTTTTAGCATAGCAGTTTTTCTTTTATTTTCTTGCCTTGACTTGTAAGTAATGAAACCTACTTGGGTATGACGGTTACAATGGCACTGAAGTAGAATTTTAGATTTTTCACTAGCCACATGACCAACTAGGTATCTGCAATGACTTAGAGAAATTGATTGATGTGTGTGATATTAAAATTGATAGATTTTGGGTAACAAGACTCAATAGTGAAACTTCTACCCAACCATGAATAAATCTTAATCACAAGATGAGGTTGAAGATGAATGATGTAAGACATCCTAAAAACTTCATGTACCAATATCTATGAAATGAGACAACCTTTTCTCCTCTTAGTGTAGATAGGTAGATGACTCGGATAAAGCACCTTGTTTTATTGAAGTAGCTATATGCGAAAGAAAATACTATATGCTATGATGATTGTGAATGTGATGCGATTAAGATACTATATGAAATTCTTTAAAGAAATATGATATGCAAGTACAAAAAATAAATACTAAATTAACCCAACACTTAGATGTAATATATTTTAAGGTGCATGTTGTTCATAGGGTCAGGGAGTGGATCTCCCTCCATTTTTGTTAGGTTATAGGCACCATTTCCAATGACTTGTTATTACAAAAGGACCTAACTAGTTGGGCTCAAATTTTCATGGTTTTTCGTGTTCTACTAGGTTCCTTTGGTTCTTGTTAAGGACTATATCCCACACTTCAAAGCAAAATGGTCTTACTCTTTTTTTATATCTCTATCTCATTCTATTTTGGTAACCTTGTAAATGATTCAAAGCGCTTTGTCATTTTTTGTCCAATATCTCTAGTTCTTGCAAATGAGTGACTTTGTAATCTTTTTCTGATAATGTTTCAGAGAGACTCTTAGTGGTGGCAATTCTACCTCAATAGGCAAAATGGCTTCTGAACCATATACTAAAGAGTATGGTGTAGCACCAATAGTTGTGCGTACACCTATTCGATAGGCCCAAAGCACTAGATTTAGTTGAAGGTGTTAGTCTCATCCGACTTTGTTGACAACTTTCTTTAAGATTTTCAATATCGTTTTGTTTGTTGCCTCAACTTGACCATTATTTTGGGGATAGTAAGGAGTTGTGAAATTTTGTTAGATGTGAAATTGGTCACAAATTTCACTCACTTCTTGGTTCTTGAAAGGTCACCCATTGTTTGTAATGATGCAGATGGGAACCCCATATCTGCAAATGATATAGTTCAAGATGAATTTAGCTATCTGTTTCCCTATTATGTAAGTCATAGGGATTGCCTCAACCCATTTAGTAAAGTATTCAATAGCTGTGAGTATAAACTTGTGTTTGTTGGAGGAGGTAGGGTTTATCTTCCCCACAAGATCCAATCCCCACTATGAGAATGACCACATTGAAGTAATCATGAGCAAGTCCGTAGATCAGATCTCCATAGATTTGGTATTGTCTACATTTTTGGACATACTTGTAAGCATATTTCTTCATTCTTGGCCAATAGTATCCTGTTCTCAGTAGTTTCTTGGCTAGTGAAGGACTCGAAGACTAAGCATTGCAGACCCCATCATGAACTTCCTTTAGAGATATTTGTGCTTCCTCAAAATTGAGACAACGAAGCAAAGGACCGTCTAAACCTTTCCTCTACAGAGTTTCAACAATGATTTTATGCCTTGATGTTTGATGTATACATTTCTTTCTTAGATTGCATGAGAGATCAGGAGACATATATAGATCATGTAAGTAGGCATATACTTCTTTGTACCAAGGAGATTGCAGTCCTACTATCATACAAACATATTCAAAAGAGGGAATTTTGTAGGCTAGTACCATGAGTTGTTCAATGATGAACTCAAAGTGAGTTCCATTATTGGGCATATCTAAGAAAGATCTTATTGTTGCCATAGCATCAACTGCTTTGTTTTGTATCCTAGGGATCTGCTCAAATATTACATTCATGAAATTCTGCTTGTATTCCTCCACCAATTGTTTGTAAGGTGTCATCTTGTCATATTTTTTATTATAATCATCATTTACCTAATTGATGATAAGATTTGAGTCTCCATATACTTTTAAATTCATTATCTTCATTGTATTACAGTACGAAGTACTATGACTAGGGCTTCATATTCAACTATATTGTTGGTACATGGAAAATTGATTCTGAATAATTTTGGAATGGAGTCTCCTTGAGGAGTAATGAAAATGACTCCTACTCTTGCTCCATGATTGGTGTATGATCCATCAAAATACAATTTCCAATTTGTGGATTCCCAAAGTGAAAACATTGACTCATAAGGAAAGTCTACCACCAATGGATGGTTGTCTGGTATAGGTGCTTCTGCTAGTTGGTCTACTATGATCCACCCTTTGATGACCTTTCTATCAACACATTCTATGTCAAACTCACTTAGGATCATAACCCATTTGGCTAGTCTTCTGGTTAATGTTGCTAGATTCAACAGGTATTTCAGAGGATCAAAATGTGCAATGAGCTTGACTTTATAACTCAACATGTAGTATCTAATCTTCTGGGAGGCAAAGATCACTACTAGACATGGTCGTTCGATAGGTGTATAATTGAGTTCATAGCTAATGAGTGTTCTACTAATGTAATAGATGGATCCTTTTTTACCTTTCTCATGATGTTGTGCTAGGAGAGCACCTAAAGAAGAATTCATTGCAGATATATACAATAGTAATGGTTTCCCATGTATTGGCGGAACCAAGACTAGTGTTGACAAAATATATTCTTTTAATTCTTGAAATGCCTCTTGGCATTGTTTAGTCCATTTGAAGGTTACACCTTTTCTTCAAAAGGTGTTAAAATGGTTGGCACTTGTCTACCAATTATGCAATGAAGTGTCTTATAGATTGTAGTCTCCTGTGCAGACTTTTCAATTGCTTAAGTGTGGTGGGTGATGGTATTTCTAGGATATCTTTCACCTTTTCAGGATCTATTTCAATGCCTCTGTTTGATACAATAAATCCCAATATTTTAACAGATGTTACTCTGATTACACACTTTTTTGGATTGAGTTGAACATTGTATTTCTCAATCCTGTCAAAGATTTTGGCCAAGACATCAAGATCATCCCTGATTTTTTATTTAGTCAGCAATTAATAGACATAATCTTCCATGATGTTATGTATCATGTCATTAAATAGGGTATCCATTTCCCTCTGATAAGTAGCACCAACATTCTTGAGGCTAAACGACATTACATTCTAGTAGTATGTCCCCCAAGGACAAGTGAAAGCTATTTTATGTTGGTCTTCTTGTGCAATCCTGATTTGATTATAACTAGAAAAACCATCCATAAGTAATAGCATTTCATTTCCATTTATCAGATCCACAATCATATCTATGTTAGCGAGTGGAAAATCATCCTTGGAACAAACCTTGTTGAGGTCCCTAAAGTTAGTGTAGATTCTCATGCCCCCAGAGAGTTTAGTCAATGGTACTAATTTTGACATCCATTTTGCATAGTCTTGTTGGTAATTTGGAGGATTTGATTATGTGTTGCATTGATGTTTGTCATTGATGTCAACCCTAGCTTGTTTGGTTGTCTATCGGGTTTCAATAGAGTGGTTGGATTGTGATGATGATCTAGAGACCATCTATGGTATTCTTCGGTATGTTCAGATTGGTGAAAATGGTTTGGTTTGGTCATTCATGTCATTCAGATGCATGTCACATTCAGCCGGTTCAGGATTTGGTGATTCAGAAGCTATCATATGTTCTAGTAAGCCTTTTGGTTATTGGTAAGGTTTTTACCGGTAGAGCTTTGTTGAAGATCTTTTGATGGGTTTGATAAGTTGTGTTGGTGTGGCTTCAAGAAGGTTCTTAGGATGATGATGGTTATCATGTTTGTATTCCAATTGATCGGTGGTGTTGCATTTGGCTTACGGTGACCTATTTTAGGTCTAATGCTATTATGTGTTATTCTCCCAGGTTATGGACCAGTTTGTGTAACATGTTGATGGATGCTCCTAATGCATTGCTCATTGGATTTATTGTTTGGTTAATTTTGTTTCATTCTCTGGCTGACTTGGGTTATCATTGGTTTGTGGGTTTATGTAATGGATTTAATGTATTATCTTTTAGGTGGTCAACCTAATTGTTTAGGTCTAGGGTTTGTATAAATATGATGTAAGATCTCTTTGTAGATCATGGTTATGGATGGATATGGGATTAGCTGTGTGTGAATAAGGTTGTAATCATATGTAGAGGATTTGGTCATTCATAAGTGATTGAATTGGGTTTGTGAAAGAGGTTTAAGACCTCTGGTATTGAGCTTATCGAAACTATACTCAGGCATAAGAGATACTATTCTTGTAGTTTAATCTTCTTTCTAGATTGTAGTCCAAAGATTTCTTGTAGTCAGTGATGCTCCTTTTGTGATGAGCAGTGCGTTCTAGACAATGTGCCTTCCTGCATGTGCAGGCCCCTTATATGTAATACCCTTATATGTAATATTTATTCATCTGATTAGTGGATAGATATTGTGGGTCACCAATCCCACCATGGTTTTTCAATCTATGTGTTATTGTGTTGATCTTTGTGGTTGCATTATTACTTGTTCTTATTTGCTTTTATGCATATTGGTTACCAAGTTGTTGTGCTAATAAGGTTAAAATTAATCATACTAGGAGAACATTGATTCACTCCCCCCTCTTAGTGTTCTTGGATTCCAAAAATTGGTATTAGAGCCAAGTGCCTTGAAATAAGTCTAACAGCTTGAGGAAGATGGTGAATCTGGAATCCATGGAGATGAAGTTGAGGAAAGAACTTGAAGTAGCACTTGAGGACTATGATTCTAAAAGATTGAAGAACATGAAGCTACAAGATGAGCTGAGATCTATGAAGGAATTCATCCTTACTTTGCAAGAGACATTGCGATCTGCACAAGCCAAAAGGAAAGAACTATGTGATTAGTTACAAAATCAAGATGATGAAGAAAAGAATGTTCTTAAGGAACTATACCAGGAGTTGAGTCAGGAAAATGGTGTCATGAAGAATCAAATTCAATCCCTAACCATGAGGATTTCCAAGGAGATTGAAGATCAGAAGAAGAATGAAGAAAATCTTACCAAATCTCTAAAAGATAGATCTGAAGAATGCATTAGGTTGGCACATGAGAATGATATGTTGAGAACTGAATTGGTGCAAAACCAAAAAAATGAGCAAGAGTTGGGAAGAATGATAACAATCCTAAGAGGTGATCAGGATTCTGCAAATGAGTACAAAGACAAGTTCAAGGCCAGTTTTGCAAAGCTTGATGAGTTATTGAAGAATCAAAGGGACAATGGAGATACTAGAGGTCTTGGATTTGAGCAAGGAGAAAGATCTGATACTACAAATCATGACGATCCATTCGGTTAGAAGAACAATCAGGAGAATCCACCAGTCAACCAAAATCAGAGGTCATCAATACGACAACCTAATGTGCATAAATTTAATGGTAGATGTTTTGTTTGCAATATGTTTGGTAATATGAAAAGTCAATGCAGAAATAGAGTGAATCAGAACAACAATTCATTTATAAGTCAGTGTTTTAATTGCAAAAAGTATGGTCATAGGACAACAGATTGTAGAATGAATGTAAAATGTCATGCATGTGGAGAGTTTGGACATATGGGTAATCAATGTCGGTCAAGAAATGATCAAGGTTAAAACAAGGCAATTCAAAAGAACAATGTCACTTGTTATGCATGCAACAAAGTAGGACACATTGCTAAATTTTATAGAAGCAAGAACCTATCGACAAGCAATGATAAATCCAATGAGAAGGGAAAGAAAAAATTTGATGATATTTAAAAAGAGCATGAGAAGAAGTGGGTTATGAAGTTTGAAGAACAATCAACAGATGTAAATACCCTGGTTACTCAACCGATAGAACAAAATGTTCCTACACCAACAAGAAACTCATCCAGTAACTAAGGCATTAGTCTTAGGGGGAGGAAAATTGATGATAGATCTTGCATTGCCCCCAGTAGTGGTCTGAAAGCCTACTTTAGATATTGAATAAGTCAGTTTGAAGGTTAACCGATGAAGATTTGTTGGATCTTGGATCTGGTTTGGTTTACTGGTAAGCATTTATGTCAACAAAGAATTAGGGTTTCGTGTAAGACACCTTATGAGTTATGGTTTGGTCATATACCTACACTTAAGTACTTCAAAATATTTGGTAGTAAATGCTATATCAAAAGAGATGATTCCATTGGAAAGTTTGATCCTAAATGTGATGAAGGGATATTTCTTGGTTATTCAAATGAAAGAAAATCATATAGATGTTATAACAAAAAATTGTAGAGAATTGTAGAGAGCAATAATGTCAAGGTGGATGAGTAGTATAGAGGTCAAATCAGAACTTATGAAAGAGAACCAGAAGTGGAAATGATCATAACTTATTTGTTAATGTCTACACCAGAACATAATGTTGAACCAGTTACCCTGACAATATCAGAAAATTTAATAGTGACTGAAGATTAGAGTAGAGAAATAGAAAGTTAGAAGACTCCTAGGTATGTAAGGTTGAATCATTCAGAAGATTAGATCATTGGAGATAAGAGATGAGGAGTGATGACAAGGAGAAGGTTGGTAGCTGAAGAGGTATGCTTAATTTCTCAAATTGAACTGACATCAGTAGTTGAGGCATGTAAGGATGAATGTTGGATGAAAGTTATGGAAGAGGAATTTGATCAGATAGAAAAGAACAACACATGGACTTTAGTTCCCCAACCTAAAAAAAAGAATGTTATTAGAAATAAATGGGTTTTTAGGAATAAATTAAATGAAGATGGACAAGTTGTGAGAAACAAGGCTAGATTGGTCTGCAAAGGATATTCTCAGAAAGAAGGAATTTATTATGATGAAACTTTTGCTCCGGTACCTAGGATTTTCAGATATTTTTTGATACAATCAAGGCAGGGAGATCTAATGAAGGACAACCCAACCTTGCAGCTTAACACATAAATCATGCAAAACATACTGGTAATCGGTAACACGATGCCAGAAACAATAGAAAGAACAAGTAAGAAGACAAAATACATAACTGGTAAACAATATGAATGAATCTTATTATAATCTGAAGAGTTACACATGCCACATTTTGGATCATAGTATAAAATACAAATAATGCTTACAATACAATTACAAGATCTGCAAATCATCCACATGTCAAATCGGCTTCCAGGAACAGTCTGTCGGTTCTACCCTAATTCAGACCTTAGCCTTCTGGTCTTAGTCCAACCGGTTCAGAATCTTGTCAGATCTACATCTTCACTCGATCTCCCAACTCTATCTTTTTATCTTCTAACTTATATATCCTCAAATGATGCATAGGCCTCCATTTATACCATTTGCAAATAATTACAACTCAATCAAGTCGCCCAAAGACCAACCAGTTCATGAAACGTGCAACGGTAAAATGTCAGCTAAAATCACTAAGAACAAACACAAAAACATAAAATGATGTGTGGACCTCTGGGAATACTGGCCAAGGCCCAAAGAAACATCTCCAATGATCTACAAGTCACGAAAATCAACTACAACCCGATCCAACTTCGCTCAACACACTGCCAGACTAACCGGTAAGAACATATCAACCGGGCCAATACTGGAATCCACATCTCACCAGAAACAAAGCCAAATGATATGAAACTCAAACAAGATAAAGACCATGAACACAAGGGAATAAATCCAAATCCACAACGCTAAACTCTCAAACATGAAGAAATGCCATGATCTCAAACAATTTCACTAAAAACTGCTCAATCGGTAAGAACTATATTGGTGCTTATACATCAGACTCTCGGGGTTAACTGAAAAGTAAGTCCCATCACTTGATCTAGTATAGTGATCGATCATTAGGAACTTGCAACTACCTTAGGGGGGTTCAGTAATCTGACTATAGCTTCTGGTTGCCTCTCAACGACGATCTACCATTCCAAACTCTAGACTTCCTAGATTGGCGATCTATTCAAGTCTCCACCCACTAGCTACCTCAAGCTCAAGCTCTAGGATTATTGGTCTAACTACAAACCTTTCTCTCAAACCTCACATTCGGCAATCTGAACAAGTCCACAAGTTACATCAATCTTCTCTCCAACCAACCAGTGCACAAACAACACTCTATCCAACAACAGGTTCACAAACCATCTCTAATACCATTTGACACAGTCAAGGCAGAGAGATCCAATGAAGGACAGGCCAACCTTGCAACTTAACACATAAATCATGCAAAACATATCGGTAACTGGTAATAAGATGCCAGAAACAATAGAAAGAATAACTGGTAACAAGACAACACACATAACCGGTAAACAATATAAATGAATCTTATTACAATCTGAAGAGTTGCACATGCCACATGTTGGATCACATTCCAGGATAGAAATAATTCTTACAACACAATTAAAATATCCACAGATCATCCACATATGAAATCGGCTTCCGAGAACAGTCTGTTGGTTCTACCCTAATCTAGACCTCAGCCTTCCAGCCTTAGTCCACCTGGTTCAGAATCTCGTCGGATCTACATATTCACTCAATCTCCCAACTTTCTCTTTTTATCTTCTAACTTCTATCTCCTAAAATTTTCATAGGCTTCCATTTATACTGTCCGCAAATAATTACAACTCAATCAAGTCAGGCCAAAGATGAACCGGTTCATGAAATGTGCAATGGTAACATGTCTTCTCAAATCACTAAGAACAAACACAAAAACATAAAATAATGCACGACCCTTTAGGAGTATCGGCCAAGGCCCAAAGAAACATCTCCAATGATGCACAAGTCATAGAGATCAACTGCAACCCAATCCAACTTCGCTCAACACACTGCCAGAATAACCGGTGAGAACATATCAACTGGACCAATACCGAAATCCACATCTCACTAGAAATAAAGTGAAATGCTATGAAACTCAAACATAATAAAGACCATGAACACAAGGGAATAAATCCAAATCTACAATGCTAAACTCTTAAACATGAATAAATACCACGATCTCAAACAATTCCACTAAAAATTGCTCACTAGATCGGTGCTCCTGCATCATTTTCAAGGAATAACTAAATATGGTTTATGGTATCCTAAATATGATGACTTTACACTATGTGCATATACAGATGTTGATTGGTCTAGAGATACAGTGATTAATAATGAGGAACAATAGATACCCCAACCGGTACTGAGAGGGGGGGTGAATCAATACAGATAAAACTTTCTCCGTAACTTATTTAGCTGAAGCAATACCAACTGGTTGTCATCATTACTGAAAATTTAACCATGACAATACTAGTCAAATACAGTAAGACACCAGACACCATAAACTAATAAGTCTGAATACTTCAAATACAATCAATACACAACATCAACTTCTCCCATAAACATATACATGCGATATGCTAGTATTACCATAACATATTGACTCTACAT
This sequence comes from Cryptomeria japonica, assembly GCF_030272615.1. Taxonomy (NCBI): domain Eukaryota; kingdom Viridiplantae; phylum Streptophyta; class Pinopsida; order Cupressales; family Cupressaceae; genus Cryptomeria; species Cryptomeria japonica. The sequence goes on along the minus strand of NC_081408.1, from coordinate 513,908,830 downwards.
GCATAATCTTTCAACCAAATAATTCATAAGCATCACATAAAAAATGCATAACACATAACACATAGATTTTTTCACATGCAAACCTAAATGGGAAAAACCACAGTGGGGATGAATACCCACAAGCTTGTTTTGAACTCTTTTGAAGCTCACCCTGTCAGGAGCCTAGTTCGGTTAAAGACTTTACAATAAGGTTCTGTTAGGAACCGATCCTGTTAGAGATCACCTGGTTAAGGGATGGCTATATACCCTATTAAAGGTTAGAAAATTTAAAGAACTCAATGATCTTGAGTCACCTGGTTATAGGTTTTACAATAAGCCTGTTAAAGCTACCCGGTAAAGGCATTTTCCATCTGTTGAAATGATTAGAAGACAATAGGTAGAAACTCTGATCTGATAATAGCACTATATGCCAAGGTAGATCCTTTTCATATCCTCTACTCTACAATCACACTCTGGACTTTCCCTCTTACTGGTCTGGCAAGTATCACGTATCTCTTCACTCAGATACACACACACAACATTTGCCAACAACTTTTCAATACAAAAATCATCGACCTTATAGGTAATAGATAGGTCAGTAGCATAAACCCTAAACCCTAAGCATCTTAGATTTACAACACAGGTGGTCCCATCCTAACCGTCCAAACATATTGCATAGAGCATTACAATTTCAAACAAATCACAAGATAATCAACATCATTCATTCATCACCGCTAATGGGAATCAGTAACCCAGCATGCTTTCTTCTTATGCCACTAAGAAGAAAGATCATTCCTGAGGTAGACTTCAAATGTGGTTGATCTTCTTATGCCTCAATCCTTCATGCCTACAAAGCTGACATGACACCTCGATCACAGAGTATCATCGGTTCATCACACAAGTTGGATCGCCAAACTGATAACCATAGAGCTGAGACTACCAACCGGTAATCACACTTAGTGAAACCCCGACACCGGTTCACTGAAGCTTATTGACATCAATGACAACATACATTATCGTCATATCAACATACCAGTTCATCATATGCCAATGATATCCAACATATAGATGACCAAAAAAGAACATCCAATGGAGATTTCTTTCTTGGAAAGAAACTTGTTCCATGGATCAACAAGAAAGAGTCATGTACTTCTTTATCTATTGTTCAAGCTGAGTATGTTGCTACTGCTACTAGTTGTACAAAATTTTTATGGATCAAGAAAATGTTGAAAGATATAAGGGTAGATTATGATGAACCGGTAATTTTTCACTATGATAACTCTGCTGCTATTGGCATATCAAAGAATTTGGTATTTCATTCTAAGACAAGGCACATATCAATCAATTATAACTTTTTGAAGGAAAAGGTAGAAGCAAATGCAGTTAGATTGGTTTATGTGAACACTAAAGAGAAAATTGCAAATATATTCACTAAACCTTTAACCAAGGAATCATTTGAGTAGTTTAGAGACAGATTGGGGGTCTCTGCCCCTCTGGTAGAGACTTAAGTGATATTGATTGGCATTAGTCTAATGTGCATTATCAGAACTATCATTCATTCTGGATTGATGAGTTGGTGCTACAACTCAGGGGGAGTAGTCAGTTGTGTGGTTTAGAGGATCTATGATTATTTTTTTTATGTTCATGTCAGATTTTTGACATTGATGTCAAAGGGGGAGAGATATACATGTGAAAAAAAGAGCTTAATAGAGATATCAGTCAAAGGGGGAGTTTGGTTCAAGTCTATGGATGGATAATTGGTTTAGAACTTCATTGATATATCATTTGTGGGAGATTGTTGGATGTCTTCCATTGGGGGAGACTTGGTTGTCATTTCTTGGCACTTGGATGTTTTTAACATCTAGTGTCGCCATCAATGCCAAAAGGGGATATTGTTGGCAATTTGGAGGAATTGATTATGTGTTGCATTGATGTTTGTCATTGATGTCAACACTAGCTTGTTTGGTTGTCTATCGGGTTTCAATAGAGTGGTTGGATTGTGATTATGATCTGGAGACCATCTCCAGTATTCTTCGGTGTTCAGATTGGTGGAAATGGTTTGGTTTGGTCATTCATGTCATTCAGATGCATGTCACATTCAGTTGGTTTAGGATTTGGTGATCTCAAAGTTATCATCTATTCTAGTAAGCCTTTTGGTTACCGGTAAGGGTTTTATCAGTAGATCTTTGTTGAAGATATTTTGATGGATTCGATAAGTGGTGTTGGTATGACTTCTAGAAGGTTCTCAGGATGTTGATGGTTATCATGTTTGTATTTCAGTTGATCGGTAGTGTTGCATTTGGCTTATGGCACCCTATTTTAGGTTTGGTGTTATTATGTGTTATTCTCCTAGGTTATGGACCACTTTGTGTAATGTGTTGATGGATTCTCCCAATGCATTACCAGTTGGATTTATTGTTTGGTTAATATTGTTTCTGTCTCTGGCCAACCTGGGTTATCAATGGTTTGCGGGTTTGTGTAATGGATTTATTGTATTATTTTTTAGGTGGCCGACCTAATTGTTTAGGTCTAGGGTTTGTATAAATATGATGTAATATCTCTTTGTACATCATGGTCATGGATGGTTATGGGATTATCTATGTGCGAATAAGGTTGTAATCATATGCAGAGGATTTGTTTGATCATAGGTGATCAAATTGGGTTTGTGAAAGAGGTTTAAGACCTCTGGTATTGAGCTTAACTGGAACTATACTCGGGCATAAGAAATGATATTCTTGCAATTCAATCTTCTTTCTGGATTGTAGTCTGAAGATTTCTTGTAGTCAGTGAGGCTTCTTTTATGATGAGCAGTGTGCTCTAGGAAGTGTACCTTCATGCATGTGTAGACCCCTTATATGTAATATTTATTCATCTGATCAGTGGATAGATATTGTGGGTCACCAATCCCACCGTGGTTATTCCTCCTTGAGGTTTTCCACGTATAAATCTATGTTTTATGGTGGTGTTCTTTGTGGTTGCATTATTACATGTTGTTATTTTCTTTTATGTATACCAATTACCAAGTTGTTGTGCTAGTAAGGTTAAAATCAATCATACCAGGAGAGCATTGTTTCACCCCCCCTCTTAGTGTTCTTGGATTCCAACAAGTCTATGGGTCTGATGAAACCCACATCTAATAATTTTTGTAGTTCCACTTTGATTATTAATGCTATTTGGGGATGCATCTTCCTTAGTTTCTGCTTGTATGGTTGTGTTTCTAGCAGCAATGGTAAATGATGCAAGACCAACTCGAGATCTAACCCTGGCATATCAACATATGACCATGAAAAATTGATTGGTCAATGTGTAAATAATTGAATAAACTTTTCTTTTTCCATGATATTTAGGGATTTGGTCAAATGTGTTTTATGTACATTCTTAGCATTTCCAGTGTTGATTTCTTCAGTTTCTTTTACTAGCAATGTTGATTGTTCTTGATCTATAGGAAGATAATCCCATTCGCTTGTAGTTGTATTTTCTATTTCATCCACATCTTCTGGATTAGTAGAGGAGATTGCTTCTCCAAAGTAGGAAGTTTTGTCTAGATCTATGGAAAAACCAGCCTTGTGATCATCATAGGGAAATCCATCCCTAGCACCTAAAACCTCATCTATAGCCTCATCATTTTGGAACCAATCCAAATTTGGTTGTTCTTCTTGCCCCTAGTCTATCAGGTGAGGATACATAAATAAATGTCTTTGTATTCATTAGGAGGAGAGGTTGTCGATATCATGTAGATCCTATTGTCAAACACATACTTGGCTGACTTTGGATCGGCTGGTATATCCTCATATTCAATACCATCATCCACAGATAATTGATTATCATAGGCTCTAAATACTGAATATGTGCTACAATTTTGGATAGATAAGAATTCATAGTCATGGGAATTTGTTATACTCTCAATATATGTCTCTCTGTCTGATCCATCTTCATCTATTTCCTCAATTGGAGAAAGAAGTTTTTTAGTAGTCTTCATGATGAATGGGAGAGTTTCACAACTTGTAGATCCTTCTTCTATGATAGAAGCCTCATTTAGGGCTTGAATGAGAGATAGGGGTAATATAGAATTACCATCTCTTGTTGGCACTATTCTTGTTTCCCTTAATGTAGTGGTAGATACTAATGATGTAGAAGCATTACTTGATTCATCTATCAGTGCAATTCCTATTTCCATCACTACATTGACATGAGGTGTCGGTGCAATTCCTGTTTCTACCACTGCATTGACATGTGATGCTACTGTGATGGCCATCATTGATGTGTTGTTCTAACTTAGTGACTAAGGATCCTCCTTTTCATTTGTGATTTGTGCTTTTGTTGGAAAATTTTGAATAACTGGGGTATCTGGTATATAATTATTTCTTCTTCTTGTTAGACCTGTATATCCCAAGCCCCAATTCTTTATATTTTCTGATGGTAGTATAGGTTCCATAATTCCTTGAGCATGTACCCCCAATCCTATTGTGTCATCATAACCATGTCATTGTAGCATTTTGAATCCATTGCCATATTGATCTAAAGGAAGTTTTATATTTAGATGTTCATTTTCTTCTTTATAGAGCCATTTATTAACATCTTCCTCTAAGGATTATTCATTTAGCTCTCCCCATCTTATGAACGAACAATTATTTGAAAACTGGACTATTTCTTTCCCTCTATCTTTACTTTTGGGTTTTGGTAAGGCTCTCCCAAAGGATCTAGGAGACAATTGGCATGTTGATATTGTTCCGACACATGAATATTCACCACATCCTTCATTCCTAATTTGGAGAGGTGGTCTTGTAGGTGTGTGAGATGACCATGCTAGTGTATCTGAAATATTCATGGATTCCATTTGCATGGTGAGCGGAGTTGCTTGATTGATTGAGACTTGGTTCTTTGTGCTTGCTCTAAGATAGTTACAATGTTGAAAGGGGTTTGAATCACCCTGTATTGTGACCTCAATGCTATTATAAGGGAACATAACAAATTGCTAGAAAGTGGAAGGTATTTCCTCCATGGCATGTATCCATTGTGTCCTAGTAGCATATTGTATCCCAATTCTCAGTCCAGAACTTGAAAAGTGATATCGATGGTGATAGGTCCTACTTGTATAGATAAGGTCACCACACCCTTGGATGGGTGTTCTTAATCATCATAAGCTTTAATATTTATTTTCTTAGTGATTTTGGAATGGACATCCCCCTTTGGTGAACTCAAGGGATTGGTCTCCTTTAATTTCCACTCTTTCTTCCCTTTGGGGTGTCTTTGTGGCTGATTATTTTGAAATTGAGTATAGTGGGAATCTTAAGGTGGCAAAATGGAAATCAATTAGGTTTTTAGATATTGATCAAAATGTAAAATTGGAATATGAAAAGATGTTGGGGGAGAGAGTAATAGTTCTTTCTAATGCTAACGATTTGCTTATCTGGACAAGGAATATCTCTGGTAAGTACACAGTTAAGGATGGCTATAATTCTCTCTTGGTTGCTAAAGATTTATCTACTTGGCCATACAAGCTGTTTTGGCACATGGCTTGCCTCCCAAAGGCTAGAGCTTTTGCTTGGTTAGTAGTGCAGGATATGGTCCTTACAGGAATGAGGTTGGACAGGTTGGGTATTACTCCAGTATTTTCTTGTGTCTTTTGTAATAAAAATTTAGAATCCTCTGCACACTTGTTTCTTCACTGTGATTTTGCCTATGCTTGCTGGCAGTGATTGTTTGAAAAGCTTAATCTATCCTTTGTTATTGGTAAGGATCTCCTTTCCCACTTTAGAGCCTGGCCTCTCCTATTTGCCTCATCTTTCTATGCATATCTTTGGATTATTTCTCCATCTATTGTGATTTGGAATATTTGGTTAGAGCATAATAATAGAATTTTTAAACAAACAAGTTCTTGATTGGGATAGTAGGTAACTTGAGTTTGGAGAATGTTATCAATCTTACCTTCTCATGGATCTATTTTAAATGAGACTAATGCTATAAGTAAGAGAAATTTTGCTTGTTGGAAACCTCCTCCGCCAGGGCACTTTAAATTGAATTTTGATGGTGCTTCTCATGGGAACCCTGGCCTGGCAGGGGCAGGTATGGTAATTTACGATCATAAGGTAAGATTTGTTCAGGCTCGTTGTCATGAGATTGGTTTCAAGTCTAACATTTGTGCAGAATTCTTTGCTTTGTCCTTTGGTTTGGATATGGCTATATCTTTGGGAATTAAGGACTTGATAATTGAGGGTGATTCTATGGTTATTATTCAAAGTGTCATGAAAAAGAAGTTGAATTGTTGGCAATAACAATATATACTTGATCATATTTTGCAAAAATTAGATTTTTTTGATTCCTTTTTTATTTCCCACTGTTATAGAGAAGTGAATAAGATTGCAGATTTCTTGGCTAACTTAGCCATTGACAGTGAAGCTAATATGCAGGAGGTAAGTGTGGATGAGATCCCTTCTTCGGTTTCAGAATATTTAAAGTAAAGAAGGGCATAGTTGTAGTCTTCATCAACCTCCTTATTTGGTGTGGCTTTTCTTTGGTGTGGGTTTTTCTATGCTTGATCACAATGTTTATTTTGACAGGGTCTCTGATTATGGTTTCATTTCTACTATGTGGTATCATTCTAACTAGTGGTTTGGAGAATTGTGTTTCATAGACAGGGGTGGTTCAGATTGGTGTTTTTTGGCAGCAATAGAAATGCATCCTTCAGTGGTCATAATTTAATCTTCCTTCTATATGCATCTGTTGGTGGCTTCCTTTATATCTAATGTAGCTTATGTAATTGGGATGGGTTTTTTGATGTACTATGCTAATGGGCATTTGGTATTGGGTAGAATAGGCTTGTGTTACTTAAGCAATACTTAAGGGTTTTCTTACTTGTTCTTTCCCTTCAATGCTTTTTGAACTAGACACTATAAAAAAAATTTAAAATTTAATATAGTTCAGTGGTTCTATCCTCTTTTATCAAAAAAAAAAAAATGATAATGTGAGTAACCCAAAGCTTTGATTAGGTCAAGAGTGCATATGTTGAGTCCAACCCCACCATCTATTAAGATACTGTTCTAACTTTTCTTATGTGAACAAGTACTTCCAGGTGAAGAGGATCATTATGCATGGGTCTCTCTATTGGTACATCATGCTCTGTGAAAGCTATCTTGGAAGCAGCTATATTTCCAACCATGGACTGAAGGGTGTTTTCATCTATATCATGGACAACAATAGATTCTTAGAGAGCCTTATCTAGGACTGCCTTGTGAGTCAGGGAGATACGAAGTAACTAAAGAAATTAAATTTACATCGGGGTCTTTCTTAGTTGATCCACTACACTATAGTTACTAGTTGGTGGAGGTGGATTAGATGGCAGCCCTTTCAATGTGACTACGAATCGGCGAGTGATAGCAACACAATCTCGGTTCCTTGGATTAATTGTAATGCTAGCCACTATTTGATCTCCTGTGCTGATTGTATTGACTTCATAATCATATGCTACATTGGTATAATTTGTCATATTGTTATGTGCACTTGAACTAGAAGCTTTCCTTTTGTCATGCTTAAAAAAAGGGTCCTTGAATATGGTATGATTTATGTTGGTTGATCCTTTGTTAGCATCCACAATAATATCCCCTTGATCAATGAGGTCTTGTATCATATTTTTGAGCTTATAACAACTTTCAGTTTTATGGCCTTTAGCTTGATGATATTCACAAAAGTCATTGTCATTCCACCAACCAGGTTTGAATGGACTTAGTTCATATGGTCTAACTTCTAGAAGAGTGATCACATTGGTTTGTATCAACTTTAAGAGCTGACTCAATTGGTTCTCCAAGGGGTGTATAATTCCTTTTAGGTGTATTGATCCTTGGAGGCTTTTGATTACCAGATTGGACTATATTGGCATTTGTTGAAGTTGTATTACTACCTTGAGACTGATTTCTATTGGAGACAAAAGAATCAACTGACCCTTGAAGTGATACCACTGGTTGATCTTTGTGGACAACATGGGTGTATACAACCCCATCACTTGTTACATTCTTATTCTTGGGCCATAAATTTGGTTTTTCATTGTTTGAATTATTGGTTGGTCCAATGTCTTTGTCACATTTCAATATCCCTTGCTCTACTAGTCCCTTTTCACACTTTATACCCTTTTTCATTATTTCCTTCAATGTATGAAGGTATTGCATTTGTAATGGATATTTAACTTGAGGAATGAGGTTCTCAATGAATATATCCACTTGTTCAACTTTTGGAATATGATTGAGACATCTATAGTACAAAGCTCTCCATCATTGTAAGAATGAAGCAAATTTCTCGCCTTCTCTTTGCTTGGCAGCACATAGATCCATCAAAGTAATTGCATTATTTATATTGTGTGAAAAATTTGTTATGAATTGCTCTGCCAATTCACCCCATGAGGTAATTCTCGGTGGTAAATGTGAGAACCACTCTAATGTCATTCCTCCTAGACTTTTGGTAAATAGAAGCATTAAATATGTGTCTTCATGGGCTACCTCAATGCATATTGTATAAAACTCTCTGACATGATCCAAGGGGTTACCTTTTCCTCTATATTTAATGAACTTTAGGGTCTCAAAATGTTGTGGAAAAGGAGGCATATACAAAGTCTTATCGAAAGGATAAGGACAAAGATCTTCCATGGTGTAGCTCTTCTTTTCATTTCCTATTTGTATATGAGTCATTTGTCTTTGGAAATTTTGCACTTGTTGAGCTAATATTTTCGTTTGGGTCAAAGGTATTGTCGGACATTGCTACTACTCAGATATGTTGTTGTCATTGATATCAATATATTCCTATGTTTTGGTGTTCCGGTGATTGCAGAGAGTTGATCTGGTTGGTTTATCTATTTGAAATTCTAGAGATACATGATTTAGTGTTGGTTTCATGATGCTATGTGGTGATTTGATCGAGTTATGGATTTTGGTATGAGGATTGATTTTTCAGTGTTTAGTACTGCAGTATTCTAGTAATTGATCGGTTGTTCTTCAGAATGATTATATCTTATGTTGTAGATTTGGGAGAGTGTTTGGGATGTTCATGTGTATCTTCAATTCATATGGTTCATGATTTTGTGCTCCACAAGTTATCTTTCTAGTCCCAGTTTCTTCTGTTGAAGTGTTTTTGAGTATCAACATGTTGATCGATGAAGATTTGATTAAGTGGTGTTGGTGCATCTATTGCAAATGGTTATAACATGCTTGTTGGTATTTCCTAATTGTGTTCTATTTGTTTTTCTGGTCCACATTGATCATTGTGTGCATTATTGAGGATCTTATGGGTCTGGTGATGTTCTTTGTGTTATGCGATATTTTTTAGTGGTGTAGCATGTTGTGGATGATCTTGGCTAGATTTCTAGTGGTGTTGCATGTTCAAGGATTTGATTTGGGTCCATGATATGTCATCTTGGCATTGTATTGGTCTGGTGATTGATCTATGTATCATGTGATGTAATTTTGTAATTAGGTCTCAAGGGTTGAGTCGTACTTGTAGTCAAGGTTGATGATTTGTATAAATGGGTGTTATATCCATATAATTTTGAGATTGGTGGTTGATAGATGTTGTATCTGCATTATCAAAGAGTGATGTATGTGTGAATAAGTGAATTTATCTTTTGGTGAGAAGTGTAGAGCAGAGAGTGTTGCAGAGTAGACAAATGTGCCTAATGAGAATTTTCATTAGGCATTTGGAGATGCTATTCCTTTAGTTCATCTAAACCGGATTGTTGACTAAATTTTCTTGTAAGGTAGTGAACCTTACTTCGGGGTTGTAGCCTTCTAGGTTATTATATTTTGAGTAGTGATCTCTAGGCAGTGTGCTTGAATGCATGTGCATTCCCCATTGTAATATTTACACATACTACTACAAAGTATCATCTTATTGTGGGCAGGTTCCCACCGTGGTTTTCCCCTTAACCGAGTTTTCCATGTCAAAATCTTGGTGTTATGTGTGTTGCCGTTATTGTGCTTGCCTTTATTCTTGTTGTACTTGATCATATTTGAAGTTGTTCTTAAATTGTTTGTTCTAGTGAAAACCGATTCAACCCCCCCTCTCAGTTTTCCTTCATTATTGTTGCCAACAATTCATATTAGAGATAGATCCTCTAGAACAAGCTTGACCTCTTGAGGAGATCAGGGATGGCAACCTATGTTTTGAAGAAAGAGAGTTTGAGATTTGATGGAAGCAATTACACTGTATGGAAGGACTAGATGGATTGTCACTTGAAGTGTCTTGCTAATGACTATTGGAAGATTACAAAGAATACCTACAATGTTCCTCAAAATGGTATGGTTAGTGCAAGTGAGATCAAGGAAGTTGAACATAACATAAGAGCCAAAGAAGCATTCCCTAACTCATTCAGAGATGACTAATGTCATGGGATTGCAAACTACACATGAGATTTGAGAAAAGTTAGAGACATATGAAGGAGATAAACATGTCAAAGTTGTTAAATTGCAAACTTTGAAAGGAAAGTATGAGATGATGAATATGGGAGAAGATGAGAACATATCATACTTTATGGCTAATGTGAATGAACTTGTCATGAACATCAGATGTGTTGGAGGAACTCTTGAAGAAGATGAGATTGTTGCTAAAGTGTTGAGATCCTTGCCTCCTTCTTACAAATCTAAAGTTGTTGCTATTGATAAGATCTAGACCGTGACCACTATGATAAGAGACATATTGGTTGGTAAGATTGCTTCTTTTGAGTTGAGTGAATTTGGTGAATCACATGGTAAATTTGAGACTACATTTAAAGACTTTGTATCCGGGAAGCAAAAGTATGATCTAACAGTGTTCATCTAGGGTTTCTAGATATGAAAGAGAAATGAGAGAGATGGAAGAACAGGAAAGAGAGTTGGATGAGATTGAAGCACTTATTGCTCGAAGATTGCCTAAGGGAGCTGATAAGTATGATGGAAAGTTACCTTTGAAATGTTTCTCTTGTAATAAGATATGACATTTTGCTTCTAGGTGTCCTGAAAGGATGTCAAAGTATGATAGGCATGATAAATTTGATAAGCATGATAGATATGAGAAGCATAATAAGTATGATAAGCCCTATAAGCCTAACCAGAAGTACATATATTAGAAGAAATTCTATTATGTTTTTGATGTGGTGTGACAGATGAAGAATATGAGAATGGGAATTTAGAAGATGAATTTGTATTTATTGCTATCAAGGAAGATAATTTTGTACCAGTAGATTCTACAAGCTGCATTGTTGAGGAGAAAGCCTTGGTTGCTAAGATTGAAGAGAAAGATGAATGGGTAATTGACAGTGGTTGTTCACATCATATGACAGGTGATAAAAGAAAATTTGTGAATATGGAGAAGTATGATGGTGGTATAGTGAGATTTGGAGATGATAAATCTTGTGTAATTCATGGTAGAGGTGCTATTTCTCTTGATGGTAAACATAATACTGATGATGTCTTATATGTTGAAGGTTTGAAGCATAATCTTGTAGGTCCCGGGGACAACTGAGAGGGGGGGGGGTGAATCAGTTGTCTAATAAATTCAAACCAAAATCTTATTAACCAACTTAATGCTTAGTACCGGTAAGATAGTTAAGTATGCCGGTAAATAGTGTTAATAGAAAATTGCTATACCGGTAAGAATTAATGCATGAAACATAAACATAAAGTCATCCACAACACATGACACAAATATTTGTACATAGAAACCTTGTAAGGGGAAAAACCATGGTGGGAAACCTTACCCACAATCAGATGATACTACTGTAGATAGTAAGTGTACAAAGAGGGGTCTGTACATGCAGAAAGGCCAACAGCCTAAAGCTCACTGCTCAATCATAGATGGGAGTCACACTAACTACAGTTGGATGGTTAAATCCAATGAGAATGTACTGCACAAAATAGCATCTTCATATGCTGGATTCAGTACCGATGTAATGTTGATATGCTTTTGCAAAAACCTAACTTCACCTTCAAATGATGTCTTCATGTATATCTCTGCTTGATCTCGCATATACCCTTCCTACAAAATCTTTTTCGCATTCCACACCTGATCTTACAAATAAGATCTTACATTTATACCATACCCTAAGACCAATTTTAGTAGGTCGGCTCTACAAGATATTACAATAAAATATTTTACAAATAATACAATATCCGATGCAATAACTAATTGAACATGTCGGCTTAGTGTATTTACAACAATAATAAATCATCTCCATAGCGTGCCATGCTGATCTCGAAAAGATAAACCTGCCAGTGTAACCCTAGATAACCTGGACCTATTTGCCAGTAAAAGCAAATATGCAAATAAGAATATGCCAATGATTATTACTTCAAAGAAAAGTGTCCACATGATGTCTTCGATATTACCATGTGTCTTTCAGGTTAATGCAGGTATCGGTGAACATTATATCCTACCGGTTAACCATATACCGGTGACTGTTTTGAACAATTTACTGATTGTCAGTGAATGTTGCTGGATCTCCAAAGTAGGTGTATTTAGCAGGTGTTGACATCAATGACAAAACCATACCAAAATACCAACAAATCTTTTGAGTATTGGACGAATGGTTGATAAGGGATATGTTTTGCAATTCAAGAATGGTAAATGCAAGATTTTGATTGTCCCCGGTATAGAGATTTCATCAGGAACTAAGACTAAAGGTAATATCTTTCATTTTGAGAAAAGTTGTTTGATTGCTCATATAGATGAGAGTTGGTTGTGGCATAGAAGGATGTGTCATGTTAATTTTGACTGCATGATTAGGATAACTTCTACTCAAGATGTTATAGATTCATCTAAGATTGTGAAACCTTCTAATCCAGTATGTAAAGAATGTCAATTGGGAAAGCAAACAAGAATTTCATTCAAGATTAAGTTATATACATCTAAAGGATTGTTGGATCTTGTGCATACTGATTTGTGTGGCCCTACAAGAGTGAGAAGAATGTAGGGTGATAAATATTTCATGTTATTGATTGATGACTACTCTAGAATGATGTGGGTTACCTTTCTAAGGGATAAATCAGAAGCATTGGAGAAATTTAAGAAATTCAAGGCTAAGGTGGAAACAAAGACAGGATTGAAGCTGAAATGTCTGAGATTTGACAAAGGAGGAGAATACACATCTGGTAAGTTTGATTCATTTTGTGATAAGCATGGAGTTAGAAGATAATTATCTGCACCTAGAACCCCTCAGCAGAATGAAGTTGTCGAAAGGAAGAACATAACTATTTTGGATGCTGCTAGGACCATGTTGATTGAAGGGAATGTTCCATAGAACTTTTGGAGAGAAGTTGTTAGCACTGTTGTATGCACATTCAACTGAGTGCATATAGAAGGTGATTCCGGTAAGACTCCTTATGAGTTATGGTTTGGTCATGTTCCTACAGTTAGATATTTTAGAATTTTTGGAAGCAAATGTTATATCAAAAGAGGTGAGGATATAAAAAAGTTTGATGCTAGATGTGATGAAGGAATCTTCTTGGCTTATTCTACTAATAAAAAGGACTATTGATGTTACAATTAGAGGTTGAGAAACATAGTGTAAAGTGAAAATGTGAAGGCTTATGAATGTCATGGACAATAGATCAAAGCATCCATATATGAGTTTGATGATCAGGATGTTATTTCAAAGCAAGTACATACGGAGCCTAAAGCAGAATGATCTAGTAGACATGGTTAATCTAGATATTGTTGTTGCTGATGAAGAAGTTCAAGAACCTGAGAATTAGAATAATCAAAAGACTCTGATGTATGTAAGATTAAATCATTCAAAAAACTAGATTATTAGTGATAAAAATAAAGGTGTGATGACTAGGAGAAGGATTGTTGTTAAAGAGATATGTTGGAGTTCTAAGATTAAATCTAAAGATGTTGTTGAATCTTGTAAACATGATAATTGGATAAAAGCTATGGAAGAAGAGTTGAATTGGATTGAGAAGAACAATACATGGGAACTTGTTCTGAGACCTAAAGACAAGAATGTGATTGGCACAAAATGGGTGTTCCAGAATAAATTGAATGAAGTCGGTGGAGTGGTAAGAAACAAAGCAAAATTGGTATGTAAGGGATATTCATAGATGGAAGGAATTGATTATGAGGAGACTTTTTTTCTAGTAGCTAGAATTGAAGTTGTTAGATTACTTCTTGCATATGTTTCTTATAAAAATTTCAAGGTATATTAGATGGATGTAAAGTCAACCTTTTTAAATGGTGATTTGGAAGAGGAATTCTACATTCAGAAACCAGATGGTTTGTCATTATTAAATGAAGGAGACATGGTATGCAGATTGAAGAAGGCACTATATGGACTTAAACAAGCCCATAGAGCTTGGTATGCTAGATTGGATAGGTATTTGATGAAGTTGGGTTTCTGTAAAGGTATTGTTGATAGTAATTTATACTTTAAGCTTGATAATGATAACATTTTGATTGTTGAAGTTTTTGTTGATGACATTATTTTGGAGGAGATGATGATTTGAGTAAGAAATTTTTTGATGATATGCAAAAAGAATTTGAGATGTCTATGATAGGTAAGATGAAATTCTTAGGATTGCATATTACACAGACTAATAAAGACATTTTCATTTCTCAATCTAAGTATGTGAAGGAATTGTTGAAGAAGTTAGGGTTAGCTAATTCCAAACCTGTTGGAACTCCTATGGTGACTAGATGCAAGTTGTCTAAGCATGATAAATCTCAGAAAGTTAATTAGACCTTGTATAGATCTATGGTTGGTAGAATGCTATACTTGACTCAGACTAGACCAGACATTATGCATGTTGTCTATCTTTGTGAAAGATTTCAAGCTGATCCTAAAGAAATTCATGTTACTATTGTGAAGAGGATTTTTAGATACTTAAAGGGGATAGTTTGTGGTATCCGAAGACTGATGATTTTACCTTATGTGCTTATACTGATGTTGATGACCATAAGAGCACTATCGGTGGTTTATTCCTTTTGGGAAAGAAGTTGGTTTCTTGGGAAAGTTTGAAGCAAGATGTTATTTCTCTATCTACTACAGAAGATGAATACATTGTTGTTGCTAGCAATTGTACTTAGGTATTTTGGATGAAGCATATGTTGAAGGATATTAGAGTTTTTTATGATGAGCCTATTGTTATATACTATGATAATTCAAGTGCTAGTAATATTTCCAAGAATCCAATTCTACATTCTAAAACAAAGCATATATCAATTAAGTATCATTTCTTGAGGGAGAAAGTCAGTGAGGAAAAAGTCAAATTGGAATATGTATCTACAAAGGATCAGATTGCAGATATATTTACTAAGCCTTTGGCTATAGATACATTTGTATATCTAAGAGATAAGTTGGGGATTTTTGCCCCTCTTGATGAGAACTAGATACATTGAGATGCATCAACTTGGTGAACTTCATAGTCTTATCTTCTTATCTAGATTGATTAGTGGGTGTTGCTACTCAGCCGAAGTAGTTAGTGTATGGTTTAGATGTTCAGATTTGTGAGTTTTTGTTCTAAGGGAGAGAGATAATCTGGTAAAGGGGGAGATAATAATTATCTTTATGTGTATTAAGCATTGTTGTCAAAGGGGGAGAGAAGCAGGTTAAAACCAACCTTATCTTGGAAGCTTTGTGTGCATGGTCTTAGGGGGAGATTGCTAGTGTTGATTTCTTTCTTTGCATTAATTGTTTTTCACATCCATATGTTACCATCAATGCCAAAGGGGGAGATTGTTGGATATTGTTGCTGCTAGGATATTTTATTATCATTGATGTCAACATATTCCTATGTTTTGGTGTTCCGATGATTGTAGAGAGTTGATCTGGTTAGTTTATCTATTTGATATGCTAGAGATACTTGATTCAGTGTTGGTTTCATGATGCTATGTGGTTCTTTGACTGAGTTATGGATTCCGATATGAGGATTGGTTTTTCAACGTTCAATATTGTAGTGTTCTGGTAATTGATCCATTGTGCTTAGGAATAATTATATCTTGAGTTGCAGATTTGGGAGAGTGTTTGGGATATTCATGTGTATCTTCAATTCAGATGGTTCGTGATTTGGTTCTCCACAAGTTATCTTTCTAGTCCCAGTTGTTGTTGTTGAAGTGTTCTTGAGTATTAGCATGTTGATTCATGAAGATTTGATTAAGTGGTGTTGGTGCAGCTATTGTGGATGGTTCTAACGTGCTTGTTGGTGTTTCCTAATCAAGTCCTATTTGTTTTTCTGGTCTGTATTGATCATTGTGTGTATTTTTGAGGATCTTATGGGTCCGGAGATGTTCTTTGTGTTATACGATATTTTTGATGATGTAGCATGTTGTGGGTGATAATGGCAAGATTTCTGGTGCTATTGCATGTTCGAAGATTTGATTTGGGTCCACGCTATGTCATCTTGGCATTGTATTGGTATGGTGGTTGATCTATGTATCATGTGATGTAATTTTGTAATTAGGTCTTAGGGGTTGAGCTCGTTAGCACATATTTTGCAAAATATTTTGTGCTATTTATTGATGCTTTATATGTATACTTTCATCATAAGAGCATTTACTGTTGGATTGCATTTGCAAGAGATATGTTGTTGTGTCAGAGAAATCCAATTGTATCCTAAATCTGCATGAACAAGTATCACCTGGGCATATTAAAGGATAGCATTAAGTATGGTGACATTTTGATAACCTTCATCATGACAGTCTTTAGATTGCAAGAGCACATTTTAGGGTTCATCACAGAAGCAGGGTCATGAGTTCATTTAGAGATGTTTTCAGTCCTTTATAAGTCCATTAGCATGGTTGTCAAAAGTTACATTTGTGAAACCTTCCCTTCATAAAATATAAAATTATGTTTATCGGCGTAAGTTAACCCGATAAGATTGCCGAAGGATAAAAAGGTGTTTGTCGATCGGCAAAACTCACATCGATGACTCTGATGGCATTTTCTTAGGGTGTGATCGACAGGAAGAATTTTGGTGAGTTAGTAATCAATCAGGAAGAGCTACATTGATAGCATAACAAGGAGGCAAATTCATCAGCATAGCGTTCACTATCGGAAGCACAGGAAAAAGTTACCCTGCTACCCAATGAGGTTATCAGCAGAACGTATGCCCATGTTGGATGTAGAGGAACACTTGTTGGAGATGCCATCGGGTCATCGCAAAGTTTCATCTTACGCTACCCCAATACCTGATGGACTAGGTGGTGAAGGCAGTTTTATCGGCCTAACCTACCCTGATGAGGCGATACCAAAGGGAGGAAAATATTGAGTCATCAGGATAACTTAAATCATCAGGGAGAGGTGTTTCAGGTTATGTTGATACCCGATGAGGAATAAAAGTTGGGCACAAAGAGGGAGACTTGATCAGGATAAGTTACACCGGTCAAAGTCGAAGTCATCAGGATATCATCGGCTCATCGAGAGGAAACATTTTTCATAATGTCGATACCTGATGAGAAAGAAGAGATGGGTGCGAGAAAGGAGATCTCATCAAGAAAATGTATGCCGATAGACTCAAGAAGTAAAAAGATACACAAGTGTGAAGTCGATGACATCAGGTCATCGAAGAAACATAAAATGAGTTGTTCTGATACCTGATAAGGTGACCCGATGTAACAAATGAGATGCGGACACCGAAGCAGGACTCATCGGGATAACTTCTAACCATTGGAGGAACATATTTGAAGCTATACCAATACCTGATGGGTAGAATGCCATGGAGGAATAGAAGGAGGGTACATCGGAATGACCTACACTGATGTGACATAAAGGTGAAAGTAAAACCTAGCCAAAAGGTGGAGCCAATGGGGAAGCTATAACCATCGGAATGAGGGAAAATGAGCCACGCCGATGCTCAATGGAGTGATCAGGGAGACCTATGTTGATAAAAAAAGATGGGTGGCACTAAGTGATTGAATCATCAGGAGGAGTTGTGTGGAATAGCCATTGCAAAATTTGATTTTGATGAATCCACTCACCATTATTAAATGCAGGCAATGGATATGTTTGTGTTTGCACGAGGCAAATCATAGCATGATTTCAATTGAGTAAATGCTCCTAATGTATTAAATCTATATATGGAAGTTTGTATAAGGAATTTGCATAACAGATTGAAGCGAACAGAGAGATTGAAGTGAAACTAAAATGTAAAAAATTGAATTTTAGAAAGCTTGAAAGATTCAAATATGGAGGGTTCTAGTTCCAAAGGCAAGAGGAAGGTCACTGAAGTTTCTGATAGTGCTTCAAAGAAGTCTAAAGGTGGAGAAAGTGCGTAGAAGTGGAAGTTAAATCAGGACATGATTGATCAAATGAGCTCTCCAGGATCCAAGTCTCAAAGGTCTAAGGCTAATTTGTCTATCCGTGACCAGCTAGAAGATGTTTTTAAGGAGATTGGTGATGTCTAGACTAGGGCTAGAGGCCATGAATTATTCTTATATCATTACTCACGTAGGGGCAAGCTGACCCTAGTCTCAAACCCATGGATGACCCGGTTGGGTAAGCTAGTGGTCCCTAACATCTTTGTATATATTCAATTGTTGAAAACCCTGGCTAGGACTTATAATTCCGTAAAAAGATGTATCCAATTACCAAATGGCCATGTGTTCATCCGTCTTTCAGTAGCTACCATTCATGAGGTTTTTGGTCTTGGTTTCAAATCCGATGTGCCTCTATCTTTTGAGAAGTTGGAAGAAGAATATACAAACATGGATACTTTATACAATGAATGGAATTTGTCCATACATAAGGCTGGGAAAGGGAAGTTGACAGATGAAGGTAGGCCCCCATTTGACATCAACATTATTCAGAGTACTTGCAATATACATACATTGCATGTGGTCAAGTGGGAGGAGTTGAGGTTCCAGATGTGGCTCAAGTAGGACCTTTAGTACTTGCTATAGATACACAAATGCATGAGCCAAGACAACTTGATTATGCTGCCTAAATTGTGGAAAAATGCATGAGGGTTTCTTAAATCTTTATAATAACCCTGATAAATCTTTTAAGTTTTATTCACTATTGATGCATATTATCTTGTTTTACGGATGATCCAGGGGGTTGTGGCTTGAAGAATTGAAATTAAATGTTCATGGTAAAGATGGGCAAGAGCAGCCAATACAATTGTGGGTATCACTGTGGGATTCTTGGTTCATGAGATCTCATTATGTCAAGTTTGAAGAGTTTTTTGTTCAACCACTGTATAGAGCTTTTAGGGTTTCTTGTGATGGATCATTCTCAGAAGAAATTAAAAGATTTCTTAGACCCCATGAGCATGGAGATACAAGGGTGAATCATAATTGGGGTGATTGGTACGTATGCCAAGACTTCTCATATGTCAGGATTTTTGGATTCTAAGGTACTCCCTATGTGCTACCAAAGCCTGTGCTAGATGAAATTGCTTATGTGGATATTGTGAGACAAATGAGTGTCGCTAATGCACATCACTTTGGGGGTGCCCACAAGCAAGTCTTCCTACCTAGAATTCTGCATTTTGGTGATTTCACCATTGTATCAACAAAGGCTTATGAAGTTATTGACAAGAGGTTAATAGAAGATTATAATATGTATGAGCACACAAAAAGGAAAAATTATGACCTGGAGGGCTATATACACCAGTGCAGAAAAAAGCAGAATCTGCATAATTACTTTCATGAGAATATTGAAGCTCTGGATATCTTCAGAAACAAGGAGTCTGAAGAAGCTATGTGAATATTTCAGGATTTAAATCAGAAATTAGAAGAAAAAAGACAGAGATTGTAGGAAATGGAGGAAGAAGAAGAAGTTGAAAGTGAATCGAGTGAAAATGAGGTTGTCTCAGGATTTAGAATGCCTGAAAGAGAAGAGGAACTTGAAGCACAGGATCAAATTGTTGCAAGGATAAATGTTGATGTTGATGCCAGATTGGAGGAGCATAACGCCTTTGTGTCTGATGATGTTTTTGTTAAGTCTACAGAGTTTAGGACCTTTTTGTATCAATTCAAAGGCAAGAAATTGAGGGATGCCATCCCTAATATCACCCCAGATAATGAGGCAGAGTTTAAAGGGAGGCTGAAAGTTGAGATTGATGTGGAGATGGTTGTGATGACCCCTCAAAGAGGGAGACAAATGCTTTCAGAGGCAGAGATTATTCTTTCTCCTGGCTGGGATTTGAGTGCTTCGTACATTTTTGACAGTTTGTTAAATTCAAAAAATAAAGAATTCAAATTTGATATTCAGGGAGTTGATGATATTTTCATTGGGTCAAGGTATGACCAAGATGAGGAAGCTATGTTGTTGTGCGTTCTTTATCCCTCAAACAAAAGCCAATGATAATTGATCTTGATAAATCTTTTGACCACATGATGAAGTTAAAGGGTTGTGAAGTGGATCCCATGGTCACAGTGGATATGGGAATTGATATTTCCAAATTAAACAAGGAATAGATGAAGATGTTGGTGAAAGAAGCAGGGAAATACAATTCATTGTATGAAGAGCTTTTGAAAGTTAGAGGTTAGCCTTGATGAATACTAAGAGGCGGGGGTGAATTAGTATACCAAAAAACACTGCACTTAAACACTTAAACAATATAAAGATAAACCGGTAAAACAGTCTAATAGACAGACCGGTTATCACACATGCAAACCAAAATGCAAATAAAGCATTCACCCACAAAAGCAATACAACCATAACACAATATTTTTTATGTGGAAACCCAAATGGGAAAAACCATGGTGAGATGGAACTCACAAGTCACTATCTGCAGAATAGAAACCAGACCGGTTAAGGTCTTACAACGTTCTTTACCAGAACAGATCCTGTTAGGAATCTCAATCTCTGTTAGGAGATAAGTCCGATTAAAGACTACCTTGCTAGAGGATTTTAGATCCACAGATGTGAACCACCTTGTTAGAGGATTTACAAAAGGCTTTTGGGCCTACCCGGTTAAGGGCTACAGACTTGTCAAAGATGTGAGTAATCAACAAGTGTTTGATCTATCTAGTAGCACAGACTGCTTGGTTAGATCCTTGATAGCTCACTCTTAATGCACTTCAGCATTACTTCAGTCTTCTACACATTCATATTCTCTCCAACTCTTCAACCACCTTACGCCCTAGCCGCAATATCAACTATCGCAACAACAACAACATCAACAACCTAAAACCCTAGACATGATGTCCTTATAAAGGAAACTGATTTCATGTCGGTCCAATAGGATTACATCACAATTTCCTAGGTTCAATGAACCTAGACATATTAGGTAGTATGTCACAGAAAGCATCACTACAGTGTCGGCACCGTCAAACAATCGGTGGATGGTAACTCATCACAAGGATTACCAGTTCATACAAAATGTCGGTTGTCGGTTTGACAATAATGAAGACTGGTAAAAATGTGTTATGCCACTTTAAATCCTCGTATCGCTTGAGGTCAACATGCCGCTTCAGACAGGGAAACACATTCTGCAAAACATCAATAGTCTAAAGACTATAATACAACATACCGGTTAGAACAAATACCGGTTGTGCTCAAACTCATACACATAAAGAGGATCTTAATGCAAGTGTATGTCCATCAATGACAATCACAACATAAACATAAAAAATGCCAACAAGCTTGTACCCCAAATAACAAATGAGTTAAAATTGAAGAAGAAGTGCGAGGAATTGCCTAAAGAAAACAAGAAGTTGAAAGAGAAAATGCATAACATAAGGGCAGACACAATGTGTGTCTTACGGTCAAAGAGATTTGAAAAGTTAAATGGAGTTCTTGAAGACTTCTGGACAGTTTACCGGAAGAATATGGATAATAATATGTCAAATAAAAGAATCTATGATAGATTACATATGCTCCCACAAGATAAGAAGGTTGGTCAGACAGACAATGCAATTATTGAGAAAATCTTGAGACTGATGAAAAAGCATGAGAAGTTTGATGCAGACTTGAAGGTTGAATATGATGATTGTCAGGAAATTGTGCAGTACGGTATTCCAAAAGTGATGGATGAAACATGACAAATTAAGGACAAGAATGCATGGATTACAAAATGTCAATCATTACTTAATGCCTCCCTAGGTATTGCATCGACTGACACTTTGGACATGGCAGAGACAGTGGACTAGTTGGAAAACTTTGTGACTATAGAGATGGCAGTGTGGGATATCATCTTCAACTCCAACACTTACAAGGAAGAGGCCTACCTTCGGCATATTCATAAATGTGGCTTGGTCATGGATGGCCAGAGTTAATTTGTGTAAATTATAATATATTTTGTAATATTGCTAGTTGTTATAGCAATTAGGGAGTTATTAGTTAAGTTTTTGTTAGTTTTTAGTTTGTACTAATGAAAGGGTGTGTCCTTTCATTTGTGTCTTTTGAGTTGCATATGTATAGGGAGTCATTTTTGTATACAAGGGGACACAATTGAAAAAACTCCTATCTTTCAAATTGTTTGTTGGGAATAGTAGTGTTATGTAAAGCAGGTATGTAGAAATAAAAAATCATTTTGTGCAAGCAATAATATCATGAAGTACCTGTGAGTCTGTTACTTTTGTATACCTTTTTATTCCAAAATTAATATATAAGATTTGTTGTCTTTATCTTCAGATCATTTTATGTTACATGGTGTTGATGAATCAAGTTGTCTGGATAAATCTAGTTAAGATTTGTTGCAGTGTGCCATCACATGTTGTTGTGTAGGAAACAAAGTTGTTTTTGTTATTCTTGCAACACATAATGAAACCATTGCATTCATAGTCTTGCATATTTGTAAGTTTTTCAAACTGTCTCCAAAGTTGATTGCAAATATTCGTCCACTAAGTAACATATAAATTGTTAGATAAGGCACTGGTCTATTGTTAGTTTTTTGTGAGTAAATCCAGTGTGTATAAGGTCCTTGTTAGGGAAACATACTTCTTATTTCTATCAGTATTGTTTTTTCATAATTACTTAAGGTTCTAACAACATTATTTTATAAGCATTCGTCCACTGATTATGAAAAAACACATAATAAAGCATAGTTGCAGGAAACATTTTTCCATTCTTGCAAACAGCTAATTTGACAAGTTTAAATTCACTATAAAGAAGTCTCTTTGTTCTTTGGAGATTAAGGTATACCCACCTAGGTCTAGTGGAGCCTAAAGTGTAGAGGAATTTGGTCTTCAACCATTCCTATTCGTTGGCCAAGGTTGATTGAGAAATTAGTAAGAGATTTGGAAAAGCTCTAGGATTTCCAATCTGTGGTTTTGGTAACCAACAGATTGGTGACTCTATTGGGGAGTTGTCATAGGAAGTGTTCAGAATCTTTGGTGGTTTTTTTCAAACTCTACTGGAGGAAAGATCCCAGAAGATTAATAAAAATATTGCTCCTCTTAGGAGGTGGCAACTCTACATCTAATACATGAATAATAAATGGTATTTTGAGAAAGTAAGAGAAACCCCTAGGAATTTATCAATAAGATTAATGCAGGGGAGAAGGTCTCTACATAAGGGAAAAGATAACCTTGTTCAGTTGAGCCCAAATAAAAGGTACAAAGAAAAGAAATTAATACCAAGTATGGCATTTGGGGGTTATAAGAAGTTTCCTAGTAGAGAGGATGGCTCTTCATCTGGTGATAAATTTAAAAATATGGAGGAAAATCCTTTCTATACCTTAAATGCAAAAGATAATAATGATGGCCATGATGAAACCCTGACTACTAAGGAATAGGAGGAGAGGCAGTGGGATGCAATCATACTTAAAATGGCTGACTTAAATGGAGATGAATCCAAAGTGGCAAAGGCTCTTAAGAGACAACCAGATTGGATATTGTAGAAGCTCGGATTAGAAAGAGATATCATTCAAAGCCCTAAGTCAAACAGGGTTGAAGAAGAAAATGGAAGAGGTGAGGGAAGTAGACTAACAAACCCTAGGTATAGTCCCCCTCACATGAGGAAAATGGAACAACCATTTAGGATCTATAATAATCCATTGTCTGATGTTTTGGATAATAATTATGAAAGAAGGGATCAATGGAAAAATATACCCTACAATGAGAATAAAAGCCAGTATAATAATAGACAATGCAATAATCATAATGATGAAAGAAGAACTAGCAGTGGGGGAATTACTGGTAACTGGAATAATAGAGATAGGACCAACAATGCAAGTAATAATAGAGGTAACAGTGGTAATAATGGAAATTATGGCAACAATGGTAATGGAATCAATGGAAATGAAAATAACAATAATCAAAATGGTGGTGGAGGAAACAATGGAAATAACGGTAATAATAGAGGAAATAAAAACTATCAAACTAACAACTATGGTGGCAGGCCACCTATGACCATTGAAAGGTATAAAAAATTGGATTTCAGTGGGATAGTTGGATACCCAAATCAGATTTTAAATTATTTAAGGTCAGCCATCCCTAAGTTCACAAGAAATGGAACTGATTCTGCAGAACAACATGTAATAAATGTAAAAAATACGATTGAAGAATTACAAGTCCCTTATGAAGATGTTTTTATGAAACTGTGTGTTCGGTCTCTAACAGAGGATGTAGGAGAGTGGTACAAAAATCTTCCCGACAGGTGCATTGGTAGCTAGCAGGAGTTTGTGACACAATTCTTGGAATAGTTTGGAAACCATAATGATACTTCATTTGCATCTCATGAGTTGACAAGCATAAATAAGAATCAAAATGAATCACTTTGAATTTAATAAGAGGTTTAATAAGGTGCTTAATAGAATACCAAGGGATATTAGGCCTATTGATTCATTTTTTATTGACTTTTATTTGAGTGCTTTTGACAGCAAGACTCACTATGAGATTCTATCTCATAAGACTACCACCTTGCAACAAGCATTTAAGACAGCCAATACCATTGAAAATAACAAAAAAGCTACTCGGAGAATTGGCAAGGGAGATGACCCAAAATTATATAATCCCAGAGAAACAAAAAAGGATGAGTTTAGCCAAATAATGGACATGCTGAAAGATATGAAGGGTAAGCAAAATCACAATGAGAAGTCACCCCCATATAGAAGCAGCAAGTCAATGAACTATAATAGGCCAAGATTGCACGAAATGCCATATAACACAAACTGGAAAGATGGTAAGCCAGTGAATGCCAATCTAAACAAAGAAACTCCAGACCCATTGAAGAAAGTAAACAATTTGGTGGAGGAATATCCATGGTGTGAAGTCTGCAATTTACCCCATATTGTAGAACAATGTATGATTTCTCAAGGTTTTGTAGAAGAAAAGGACCATCAGGATGAGTATGAGCCCACAATGAATGTACTTTAATTATATCCATGTTAGGATAGGGATGAGGATTCATCCAAGGATGAGCAGTCATTAGATGTGCAATGGAGGAGACAAAGCCAATAGTACAACATACAACAAGTTTTCACTGATGATGATGTGGACACCCCAGCCTTGAGGAGATTGTTCCATGATGAAGAGCCAGTGCATTACTTGAGAAAATTAATAGATGAAGAAAAGAAAGCTTATACGGTGGCAGCAATAGCATAGGAAAAAAGCAATTATCAGCTAAGAAACAGAATAGTGAGCCCAGAGTAAGGTAAGCCATCCAGGATATTTGCAAAGGTTCCTAAAGCTAGTGGAAACAAAGACACCATCGCCAACGAAGAAAAGGGAGGTGCAACAGAAAAACTCAAACAAATAGAACCTCCCAAATTGACAAACCCTATTGAAAGGAAGCAAATTAGTAAGCCACTTTCGAATTGTGGATCATTTATGTCTCAAGCTTTATCGCAGGTGAAAGTATATTTGCCCTTGCTTAAAGTAATGAAATTTCCTGATTACAAAAATGAAACAATCAAGATTTTGTCTAACATTGTTGAAGTTAATAAAGATGATCATAGGCCAAGAGATCCACCTGTTGTCTATTTGGGAAATTCTATCACTAAGAATCTTACCCAGGTTGATCCTTTTTATCTAACCTTGTTGATTAACAATAAAATGGTTAAGAATTGTATGATAGATTCAGGTGTAGTTGTGAACATAATGCTAGAAGATATCATGAAGGAACTTGGGATGCATGTAGACACTCCCTATGGGAAATGTTATGCTATGGATAATAGATCAGTCCTAGTTGTTGGAATTATGAAGAATGTGGAGTTTCAATTTCTAGCATTGCCCAGATGCATCATATAAAACATATATCACAGTTGTTCAAGTGCCTCCAAATTATGGGATGTTACTATCAAGGAAATGGTCAAATTTGGTAGGGGGATGTGTTCAGTTGGATCTGTCATATGCAACCATCTTGGTAAAAGGGGAAAATGTAAGGATTGATAGAGAGCCAAGATCATTCTACCTGATAGAAGAAGTTGATCTAAATGAGACAACATGTTTCCTCCAATCAGATATAGATAAATTTTAGGTAAGTATATCTAAACCCATTCAATACAAAACTAATAAGCTTGAAAATACTAGGATAAAATTTGGAAAATGTACTTTGATGGTGCTTGAAGTAAAGAAGGAAATGGAGCTAGTGTGGTTTTTATTTCTCCTAATGGGAGATCATTCAAATATTCTTTCATGTTAGCCTTTAAATGTACAAACAATGTTGTTGAGTATGAAGCACTCTTGTTAGGTCTTAGAATAGAAAATAAACAAGGTATCAAACTACTAACAGTTTATGGTGATTCAGAGTTAGTTGTATCTCAAGTAAGGGAAAGTTTGCTACTAAAAATGTAAGGCTTTGAAATTACAAATATGAGGTGTGGGACTCTATTGGATTTTTTGATGCATTTTCTATAACATGGATTGAAAGATCTAACAATATTTTAGCTGATTTTATGGATAACCTAGCAATTAAACATAATGATATTCCTTTTGATGACATTACCCAAGTTGAAATAAAAACTAGACCTGCAGTACCAGATAACATAAAGAACTAGCAGATATTTGATGATGACAGGGACCTTTTGAAGTTCTTATTTTGTGAAGATCAGTATGAGGGCCAACACATGGATTGGAATGCATATGTGGAAGAGGAGAATGGTAAGGGGTCTCTATTCGAGAAAGACATTCTCCAGCTTAAAACAAACAAGATTCCAAAAGGGCTGGTGGAACTAGAGAGGTTGTTTGACAATAAAGACATGGCAAATTTCAAGCCCAACATTAGAAGTTGCGAAGAAGTGGAGAAAATAAAATTGGGAAGTGAAAACAATCCTAGAGAAGTTTACATTGGGAATAATCTTACACCAAAAATTAGAACTGCATTGGTCAATCTGTTAAGAAAATACATACATGTTTTTGCTCAAGGCATACAGAGAGGATTTGTTCCAGCATGAAGTCCCACTGAAGCCAGATGCAAAACCATTTAGGAAAAATCAAAGGCCTATAAATCCCACATTGGCTCCCAAAATGAAGGAATAATTGATGAAGATGAGGAATGAAGGGATTATAGAGCCTATAAGGCATTCCACATGGGTGTCAAACTTGGTGCCTGTTAGAAAGAAGAATGGTGATATAAGATTATGTGTAGACTTTAGAAACTTAAATATATCATCTTTAAAAGATAATTATGCTCTGTCTAACATGGAAGCTTTGTTGCAGAAAGTAACAAATGAGCTACTTTCTATGATGGATGGGTTCTCTGGTTACAACCAAGTGAAGGTCAAGGAATAAAAAAAATACAAAACAACTTTCACTACACCATGGGGCACATATGTGTATGCCAAGATGTCATTTGGACTTACCAAAGATGGAGCTACTTTTCAAAGGGCCATTGATGTAGCCTTTGAACTCCTCATTGATTACATTCTAATTGTATACTAGGATGATTTGATAGCATACTCCAAAAAAGCGGAAAACCACTGTAATGATCTAGAAATGATTTTCATCAGAGCACTAGAATATGGTATCTCTCTAAATCCAAAAAAGTGTCACTTTAGAGTCACTGAGGGTAAATTGCTAGGTCATATTATATCTAAATATGGAGTAAGAATTGACCCTGAGAGAATTGCAGCCATTGATAAAATTAAGATTCCTAAAACAGTTAAATTACTTCAATCATTATTTGGACAAATTAATTTTGTGAGAAGATTTGTGTCAAATTTTTCTGAGATTGTAAAACCCATTGCAAAGATGTTGAAAAAGAGAGCAAAGATAAAATGGACTAATGAAGCAATTGAGGCCTTTGCGAACATTAAAAGGGCCATCAAGGAAGCACCTGTACTTAAATCTCCTGATTTCTCTAAAGCTTTTCAAGTTTTTTCTTTTGCTTCATTCCATACTATTGTTGTGGTTATGTTACAAAATAATGATGAAGGTCATGAACAACAAATGGCGTTCTTTAGCAAAACACTACAAGATTCTGAGTTAAATTATGATATAAATGAGAAATAAGCATATGCCCTAGTAAAAGTTGTAAAATCTTTTAGACCATATTTAGTGGGAGCTAATGTCATTGCCTATGTTCCTAATGGATCAATCAAATCCAGGAGCTCGACATTGACATCCAGATTATTAAGCTAGTAAGAGGTCAAGGTTTGGCTAAACTGATGACAGAATCAAATTTGGAGGTAACACAAATAAATGAGGTAGAGTTGGAGGAGGCTCAAATAAGCATTGAAATGTGTCCTTGGTATAAGAATATTGTCTATTATTTAAAACACATGAAGTGTCCAGAGGATTTGAATGATAATCAGAAAAGAACACTTAAGCTTCAAGCATCTAGGTATGTATTGCTTAAGGGTAATTTATACTAGAAAAATAGGGATGGTATCCTTTTATTTTGTTTGGATGTTCATCAAGCACAATCTATTTTAAAGGACTTACATGAAGGTGTATGTGGGGGACACTTTTCAGCAAAAATCACTACCCATAAAATACTCAATGTCGGTTACTATTGGCCATAAGTCTTTAAGGATTGTCATACTTATACTAGAAAATGTGAGGCTTGCCAAAAAAATTTAGGAAATCTTAAATATGATGGAGCTCTTCCACTTAAACCCATGCAAATTGAAGAACCTTTTCAAATGTGGGGTATTGATTTTATAGGAGAAATTGCAAATAAATCTAGTGGAGGGTACAAATGGATTTTGTAGCCACTGATTACTTTACCAAATGGGTAGAGGCAATTCCTACAAGGAAAGCTACAAGTAAGGTAGTAACAAAGTTTCTTTTGGAGAATATTTTGACAAGATTTGGGGCACCCCACAAGATTGTTGTAGATAATGGGATGTGTTTTAGATCCAAAGAGTTTGTTGACTTTTGTGAAATTTGTGGAATCACCTTGTCATATTCATCATCTTATCATCCCCAAGGGAATGGACAAGAAGAATCTAGTAAAAAAAACTTGTTGAAGATCATTAAAAGGATGTTAGGTGACAACAAAAGGGCATGGGACTCAAAGCTGAATTTGGCAATATGGGCAGATAGGGTAACAGTCAAGAAGTCCATAGGGTTTTCTCCTTATCATCTTGTTTATGGTAAAGAAGCAAGGTTACCTCTGAACAACCTACTCCCAGTGTATAAATTTGTTTCAGAGGAATATTTAGAAGTTGATTTCATGGAAGACGGGATGGTCTAGTTGGTTGAATTGGATGAGTACAGGAGAGAGGCTCAAGAACAACATATAAAACTTTTACAAAGAAAGAAAGCATTGCATGAAAAGAAAGCATGTGACAAAACTTTTACAAAAGGAGAGTGGGTGCTCAAGTGGAATGCAAAAGACAAAGACAAGGGAAAGCATGGAAAGTTTGAAGCACTTTGGATAGGACCTTACATCATCATGGATAAAGGAGAAGAAAATTCATACTTTTTGCAAAACACTGATGGTGAAATTTAGGAATTTCTAGTCCATGCATAGTATCTCAAGCATTTCTTCTCTTAAGGAACAGGGAGTATCCTTGTAATTTAGTAGTGTAGCCTTTATTTTCTATTTTGGTTTATTTGTGTTTATTGGTCTGCTTTCCAGAGATAGCTGATATCTTGCTATGTCCCTAAAAAGGACATACATCCCCAAAAAGAGCCACTGTTAGCACATATTTTTGCAAAATATTTTGTGTTATTTATTGATGCTTTATATGTATACTTTCATCATAAGAGAATTTACTGTTGGACTACATGTGCAGGAGACATGTTGTTGTGTAAGAGAAATCCAATTATAGCCTGAATCTGCATGAACAAGTATCACCTGGGAATATTAAGGGGTGACATTAAGTATGGTGACATTTTGATAACCTTCATCATAGAAGCAGGTCATGAGTGCATTCAAAGATGTTTTCAATGCTTTAGAAGTCCATTAGCATGGTTGTGGAAAGTTACATTTGTGAAAGAAAGCCTTCACTTCATAAAATATAAAATTATGTTTATCAGCGTAAGTCACCCCAATAAGATTGCCTAAAGAGAAAAAGGTGTGTGTCGATCGACAAAAATCACACTGATGAGTTCGATGGTGCTTTTTCAAGGTGCGATCAACAGGAAGAAGTTTGGCGAGTAGTAATCCACTGGGAAGAGCTACACTGATAGCATAACAAGGAGGTGGAGTCACCAACATAGCGTTCATTATTGGAAGCACGAGAAAAAGCTAACTCGATACCCATTGAGGTTATCGACAGAACTTATGCCAATGTCGGATGGAGCGGAAAAATTGTTGGCAATGTCATTGGGTCATCAAAAAGTGTCATCTTACGCTACCCCAATACCCGATGGACTAGGTGGTGAAGGTAGTTTTATCGGCCTAACCTACCCCGATGAGGCGATACCAAAGGAAGGAAAATACTGAGTCATCGGGGTAACTTAAATCATCAGGGAGAGGTGTTTCCAGTTATGCTGATACTCAACTATGAAGACAAGCTGGGTACAGAGAGGGAGACTTGATCGGGATAAGTTACACCGATCAAAGTCGAAGTCATTGGGATATCATCGGCTCATCGGGAGGAAACATTTTTTCGTTATGTCGATACCTGATGAGAAAGTAGAGATGGGTGCGAGCAAGGAGATCTCATCGGGCAAATGTATGCCGATAGACCAGAGAAGTAAAAAGATACACAAGTGTGATGTAAATGACATCAGGTCATCAAAGAAACATAAAGTGAGTTGTTATGATACCCGATAAGGTGACTTGATATAACAAACAAGATGCAGAATACAAAGGAGGACACATCGGGATAACTTCTAACCATCAGAGGAACATATTTGGAGCTATATTGATACCTGACAGGAAGAATGACATGGAGGAATAGAAGGAGGGTACATTGGAATGACCTACGCCAATGTGACATAAAGGTGAAAGTAAAACCTAGCTAGAAGGTGGAGCCATCGGGAAAGCTATAACCATCGGAATGAGGGAAAATAAGCTACGTCGATGCCCGATGGATTGATCAGGGAGACCTATGCCAATCAAAAAGATGGGTGGCACCAAGTGATTGAATCATCGGGAGGAGTTGTGCCAACTAGCCATTGCAAAATCTGATTTTAACAAATCCACCTGCCATTATTAAATGCAGACAACAGATACGTATGTGTTTGCAAAAGGCAAATTATAGGATGATTTCAATTGAGTAAATGCTCCTGATGTATTAAATCTATATATGGAAATTTGTATAAGGAATTTGCATAACAGATTGAAGCAAACAGAGAGATTGAAGTGAAACTACAATGTAGAAAATTGAATTTTAGAAAGCTTGAAGGATTCAAATATGGAGGGTTCTAGTTCCAAAGGCAAGTGGAAGGTCACTGAAGTTTCTGATAGTACCTCAAAGAAGTCTAAAGGTGGAGAAAGTGTGCAGAAGCAGAAATTAAATTAGGACATGATTGATCAGATGAGCTCACTAGGAGCCAAGTCTCGAAGGTCTAAGGCTAATTTGCCTATTCGTAACCAGCTAGAAGATAATTTTAAGGAGATTGGTGATGTTTGGACCAGGGTTAGATGCCACAAATTGTTCTTATATCATTACTCGCAAAGGGGCAAGCTGACCGTAGTCTCAAACCCATGGATGACTGGATTGGGTAAGCTAGTGGTCCCTAACGTCTTTGTAAATATTCAATTGTTGAAAACCCTAGCTAGGGCTTATAATTCATGAAAAGATGTATCCAATTACCAAATGGCGATGCATTCATCCATTTTTCAGTAGCTACCATTTATGAGGTTTTTGGTCTTGGTTTCGAATCTGATGTGGCTATGTCTTTTGAGAAGCTGGAAGAAGAATATAAAAAGATGGATACTGTATACAATGGGTGGAATTTGGCCATACATAAGGCTGAGAAAGGGAAGTTGACAGATGAAGATGGGCTTCGATTTGTCATCAGCATTTTCAGACAGTATTTGTTAGCATATGTGCAGAGCTTGATGATATTGTATGTTGTCATTGATGTCAATATGCTGAAGAGTGAACCAGAATATTGAAGAAAGCAAACTGGCAAGACAACCGGTATGATGATGTGAACCGGTATATGCGAAGTGGTGAACCGGTATGTTGAAATGTGAACCAGTATCAAGGTTTCTGGTTGATGCATTTTAAGTCTGTGTGATTTGACCAACGACATTCTGTGATAGGCTTGCATTGAAATGAAGATCAGATTGTGTTGCCACATCAGCCTTATGCGCGTGAGGAATTTCCTTAAAGATCTTGCATGAAGAAGATTGATCCTATCTAACTCGGGAATGTGCGAAGTCTCAGTAAACGGTGGAGAGTGCGTCATGAGTTATCAGCTTCCAAAAGCGACAAAGAACGAACGATGGAGAATGTCTTGAAATTTGTTCAAGACTATTTTATTCAATGCAATGTGTTTGAACGGTCAGGATTGGACCAACTATATTGATAACCTAAATGTTTAGGGTTTAGGGTTTATACTACCTACCTATCTGTTTCCTATAAGATCGATGATGATTTGCATTGTGAAGTTGTTGGAAAATGTTATGTGTGTATCCAAGTGAAGAGATAATTGATTCTTGTTAGGCCGAAGAAGTGTGTTGATACCTATAGAGTGTGACTGCCGAAGCAAAGGAATTAAAGTGGATCTGAACTAACATTGTGTGTTCTTATCAGATCAGTGTATTACCTATTGACTTCTAACCATTTTAGTAGTTGGAAAATCCCTTAACTGGCTAGCTTTAACATGCTTCTGTGTAAATCCTTTAACAGGGTGACTCAATTCAATGAGTTCTTCAAATCCTCTTGCAAGGTAACCTTTAATAAGGTTCTAACCTTTAACCGAGTATTTAGCCATCCCTTAACCGGGTGATCCCTAACAGGATTGGTCCCTAGCAGAACCTATTGTAAAGTCCTTAACCGGTTTAGGCTCCTGACAGAGTGGACTTCAGAAGAGTTCAAAGAACAACTTGTGGGTATTCATCCCCATTGTGGTTTTTCCCAGTTGGGTTTCCATGTGATGGTTTAGTGTTAAGTGGTAATGCAAGTTTATTCAATGATCATAAGTATTTCTAATGTATTACTTGCTTAAGCTTTTGGGTGAAGTTGTCATAATGTATTAGGTCTTAAATTGATCTAGGTGTTACCAGTTTGTGTTTTTCAGAGTCTTGTTGTGTTTTACTAATAGTGCCCTGACTTAGATCGGTAATGCTATTTACCGGTTAGAGCAGTCTTTGTTGTTTGGGTTACAAAGAAAGTTTTTGTCTGTACTGATTCGCCCCACCCCACCTCTCAAAACCTGTTGGATAGTTATTGTTCATCATTATTCATCAATTGGTATCAGAGCGTCCTCCAAGTCCTCTGTGCTATAAGCTTAACCACTTGAGGAAAAGATCCTATTCTAATGATGAAGAGGGAAGGTCCTAAGTTCAACAAAGACAACTTTAAGATATGGAAGGATAGAATGAAGATATAAATTAAGAGCATGGGTGCTCAACACTGGAACTATGTTGAGAATACTTATGTTTTCCCTACCGGTACTCTCACCGATGATCAAAGAAGAGAAATTCAGGAGAATGGACAAGTAATGGAAGCTCTTATCAACAACCTATATGATGTTGAGTTTATAGATGTTCAAGATAAAGACAATCCCAAAGATATATGGGATACTCTGGAGACTATCTATGGTGGTGATGAGCATGTAAATCAGGCTAAGGAAGAAAGCCTTAGAGGAAAGTTTGAAGATATGCAAATGGTTGAAGAAGAGACCATTCAATAGTATGGGATAAGAATCAAAACTATTGTAGGAGACATCAAGAGTGCAGGAGGCAAAATAGATGATCCCACCATTGTGAGAAAAGTCTTGAGAACCTTATTACTAGTCTATGCAATAAGGGTTGTTGTTATTCAGGAGCTGAGATCTATTGACAAGACAAAGGTGTCCCTTGATTCTATCATTGCTAAGTTGACCGCTTATGAGCTAAACAGTTATGATGGTAGTGTTCAAAAGATTGATTCAGCCTTTAAAGCATCTGCTGCACTATCTAGAAAGGGTAAAGAAGTTAGTACTAGTTGTGAACCTAGACAAAGCAGAGATATGGATGATGAAGAAATCTTGATGGAATTTGAAGCTCTTCTGGCCAAGAGACTTCCTAAGGGAACTGGTAAATACAAAGGTAAGCACCCTTTGAAATGCTTTTCTTACAATAGGATTGTACACAATGTTGTTAACTATACTAATGGTGATAATAAGGACAAACCAGAGAGGTTAAAAAAGTTCAAAGGAGGAAATAGGAGAAACTGTCTTGTTGCAGTTGATGAAGGTGTCACTGATGATGAATCAGAAGATGAAGAAAGTGAAGACAGTATTTGTAGATGTCAAGGAAGATGTGTTAGACAAGAAGGATCTTGTCTCCCACTTTGATAATTCTAATGAATGGATTATTGACAGTGGTTGTTCTCACCATATGACTGGTGACCGGAGAAAGTTTCTATCTCTGGAAGAATATGATGGAGGTGTAGTCCGATTTGGTAATGACACACCTTGTATGGTAAAAGGAAGAGGGTCCATCTCTCTAAATGGAAAAAGTAGTGTTGATAATGTATATTGGGTAGCACACATAACCTTTTGAGTGTTGCTCAACTGAATGATAATGGACTCACTTTGGAATTCAAAGATGGAGTATGCAAAATCAAAGGAAATAATGGTGAACTAATGGCCAACGGTATGCAAACCAAAGGTAACCTATTTCAGTTAAATACAAATATCGGTCAATGTTTAATGGCTAAGTTTGATGACATTTGGATATGGCATAGGAGACTCTACAATGTTAATTTTGATAACATTGTGAAGGCTAGTAAGATCAAGGCAGTTAGAGGATTGCCTGTGCCAAACAAACTGGAGAATCCTCTGTGTAGAGAATGTCAACTAGGGAAAATGTCTTCCTCAACCTTCAAAGGTAAATCCTTCACAATAGAAAATCTACTTGATCTTGTGCATACTAATTTGTGTGGTCCTATGAAGACTATGAGTGTTTAAGGAGATAGGTACTTTATGATTCTTACTGATGATTGCTCAAGAATGATGTGGGTCACATTCTTGAAAGACAATCCTGAAGCTTTTGGAAAGTTCAAAGCCTTTAGAGCACTGTTTGAAAAAGAAAGTGGTAAGAGAATCAAATGCCTTAGAACTGACCAAGGAGGTGAGTTCACTTCTAGTGAGTTCAATAAGTACTGTGAAGAAAATGGCATCAAGAGGCAACTGTCTGCCCCCCGGACTCCATAGTAGAATCGACTAGAAGAAAGGAACAACCAGACTATAGTTGAAGTAGCCAGAACCATGTTGATTCAAGGAAAGGTTGCTCACACTTTTTGGAGAGAAGCGGTGAGCACTGCAATTTACACAATGAACCAGGTACTCATCAAGAAAGGTAAGGATAAAACACCTTATGAGTATTGGACCGGTAAGACTCCTGTAGTAAGCTATTTTAGAGTGTTTGGTAGCAAGTGTTATATCAAGAGGAGTGAACACCAGAGAAAGTTCGATGCAAAATGTGATGAGGGAATATTCCTAGGATATTCCACCAAGAGCAAAGCTCTCAAGTGTTTCAACAATAGGACTCAGAGAATTGTTGAAAGTATCAATGTTAGAGTTGATGAAACCTTTGAGAAACTTGAGGAAACCGACAGTGAGCAAGTGGTAGATGAACCAGTTGTAACCTTCTGGGAATTGGTTGCAAAACAACCTAGTACTAGTAACAGTGCTCCCACAATGGTAGATGCTAATGCTGATGAAGATGAGGATGAAGAAGAAAAGCAAGAGGAACTGTTAAGATCATTCCTAGTTATGTAAAGCTGAATCATGATCCAAAGCAGATCATAGGAGATAAGGATGCAGGAATTCTCAGAAGAAGAAAGGTCAAAGAAAACTCTTGCATGATCTATGAATTTGAACCTAAAACATTTAAAGAGGCACATAAAGATGAAGACTGGATCAAGGCTATGGAAGAGTAACTTGACCAGATAGAAAAGAATGGTACATGGTGTTTGGTACCTAGACCTGAGCATAAAAATGTCATTGGCACCAAATGGGTTTTTAGAAATAAGATAAATGAAGATGGCACAGTGGTAAGAAACAAAGCCAGACTGGTGTGTGACAGATATGCTCAAGAAGAAGGAGAAGACTATGGAGAAAAATTTGCTCCAATAGCTAGATTGGAAGGAGTTCTAATGCTTCTTGCATATGCCTCCTTCAAGGGATTCAAAGTGTATCAGATGGATGTAAAATCTGCATTCCTAAATGGAATACTTGAAGAGGAAGTGTATATAGAGCAACTAGATGGGTTTGCCCTATCAGAAGATAGTGACATCGTGTGTAGGCTACATAAAGCCTTGTATGGATTGAAGCAGGCACCTAGAGCATGGTATGAATTCTTACACTCCCATCTTGTGAAGATTGGATTTGAAAGAACAAGTGAAGATAGCAATATCTATCTGAAGTCAGAAGGAGATCAAATTTTGATCTATGAAGTATTTGTTGATGACATAATTTTTGGTGGAGATGACAAGATGAGTCATGATTTTGTAGATGAGATGAAGAAGGAATTTGAGATGTCACTTATAGGGGGATTAAGTTCTTCATTGGACTACAGATTCAATAAATGAAAAATGGTATCTTTATCACTCAGTCCAAGTATGTCAAAGAGGTGTTGAATACCTTTGGCATGGAAGACAGCAAACCAGTTGGTACATCGATGGTGACTGGTTGTAAATTGTCAAAAGAAGATGACTCAATGTTTGTTAATGAGAAAGATTACCAATAAATGATTGGTAAGCTACACTATGTAGTACACAGTAGACCGAACATTGCACATGCAGTGGGCATTACTGCACGGTTCCAGAAAAGTCCAAGAGAATCCCACTTGGTAGTAGTCAAGTGGATTCTTAGATATCTGAAGGGAACTGTAGACTATGGATTGTGGTATCCATACAGTAATTGTTAGGCCCAATATGGAAAGCTAATGTACTAAGAGGGGAGGGGTGAATTAGTACTTCAAATCTTCTCTTCAATAATAACTTTACTATTAAGCATAAACTGAATATTGCTGAAACATAATATAATGCTAAAACAAATAGATAACAATCATACATGATTCACTCCATAACACATATATTTTGGTTACGTAGAAACTCTTGGTTAGAGAGAAAAACTACAGTGGGGATGGCACCCACAACTTCACTACTGCAATAATAAAGGTTGCTTGGTTAGAGCTACATGTTTAGCTATTTCTGATAGCTTACCCTGTTAGGAGTATCAAGATCTTTAGATCTACCTTGCTAAAAGATTTTACAACACTTATTCTAAAAATGTTGCACCTGGTTAAAGGCTTTACAATTTATAGACTTTGTTAGAGTCTTTTACCCTGTTAAAGGTTTCTCTTACAACTCAAAATATTACATTCAAAATCTTACAAAATATTTGCAACTTCACATCTGGAATGTTATAGCAGATTCTATGTGCTCAAAATGATATTACCTTGCTTATAGCATACCTTAGTAACCCATAAAATAACTCGGTAAACCTTTCTGTTTACTTTGTTCCTTGACTGTTCTCTGAAATCCTTCTCGATGACCTCTGTGTATCTGTAACAGTCATAACACTCAGTGCTTTCCCATAATTTTTGCTTTTCACATATGTCTTGCTTCACACTCATATGTCTTGCTTCTCAGTCATACACACACACTCATTTGATCCTCAATTCATGCTGAATAAATAGATCTCTTATGACGGTGATCATGTTCATGCTTCGATCTTACAAACATGATTCATCAAATGAATAACCATACAAATTATTTCATTGGATAGATGTCCTCAAAATCATACAAAATCTTAAGTGCAATTTCCAATGTGTTAACGGTTCCTTGTTCCTCGATCTTGTAACACGTTTCCATATGTGTATCTAGGTTCAATGAATCTGGTAACACATTTAACTCAGTGTGTATCAACTCGGTATACCATCTTTGCTGCTCAATAGTCATAGAACATTACTCGGTAGACAGCTCAGTGTATAATAAACTCTATGACTTGTAACTTTTGTAACCGAATGCTCTGTGCTTACCGACTAAATATTTCGATGGTAATAACTGACTAAAGTATATAGAATGACTTTGGACATAAAACTAATGACAACTTAGTAAATAGTAACAATCTCCC
This sequence comes from Cryptomeria japonica, assembly GCF_030272615.1. Classification (NCBI taxonomy): domain Eukaryota; kingdom Viridiplantae; phylum Streptophyta; class Pinopsida; order Cupressales; family Cupressaceae; genus Cryptomeria; species Cryptomeria japonica. Next base: position 513,870,376 of record NC_081408.1, on the reverse strand, counting down.
CTTTTGACATTAGTTTTGAAATGTTTGACAAAACTTCTTTCAAAGTCATAACTCAAAAAAAATCTATATACTTACAAAATTTGACTAAACTGACAATATATACAATTATCAATAAAATAGTATACTCAAATACACTCCCCTTATCAATATACTGTACATAACTCTGATTATACATGCACTATGATCAATATTCTGTATTTCCTACTTAGTTCACTGCTCGGTTCACTGCTCCCCCTATCAAAATTATCTGTATACTCAAATATGTTGATCTGCTTGGTATACTCCTCTTGTATACACTATACTCCCCCTTTTTGACAAACATCAAAACTAGTTACCATTCGGTGGAGGCAACTAGTCAAAAATGGTTTTATACTTTGTTCTTGCATTAGTGAGAGCGGCAGAGAGTGCATCTTTGACACTATCCATGAGTGAATTTTGTGTTGTAATATTAGCTAACAGTGAAATCAGTCCATCTAAAGTGCTTCCCTCCGGTTGAGTGGATAAGGAGGTAGCCTTGTTGATCTATTCTTGGATGGAGGACAAATGTGGAATGAATAAAGTTTGAAGAGTCATAATGTCCATCCTTATTTTGTGCTCTTCATTCCTAAGTTCCAATTGTTGAGCCATGAGCATTTGTAACTTGGTATAGAAATTCTAAATAGAATTTGGCTCAGTGGTCAATTTATTGGAGAGATCGGTGATCTCTTTCTCAATCACTTCTATTTTATTCTTGATATCTTTAATGAATAAAGAGAATGTACAGAGTTTCTAAAATAAATAAAGAATGTGCTTGAGTTGAGGGGATAACTCAGCAATAAATTTGACAAGTTTTACTTTGCCAATAGCAATGGCTTTCTGTACCTCTTCAATCATTTTTGCAGTGAGCTCTTTGTCCCCCAATTTGCTCAAGTATTCAGATGCATCTACTCCAGATGCTTCTATTTTAGTGAGGAGTTCATCCAGTTGAATATGGATGGCTGCATCTTTTGTCACTGTAGCTTCAGGTAGCATATCTGTTAATAGTGCTTTGACCTTCTGAAGTACTTTGTTTTTCTTTTGAATAGCCATTTGTTTCTCTTGTTCTTCTTTGGCTTTGCATAGTTCACCGAATTCAATAAGTGCTTGCCCTTTTAATTTGGATATGTACATTCGACAACACAATTGGTTTTGACAAATCTAACTTGAAACTATGCTTTTTCATTTTCTTTTCTTTAGAGGATGAGGCTTTCACCGGTTGAGCTAATACAATGGCTTGGGAGGCTTGTTTACCCTCGGTAGGTTGCTCAGTAGAGGCAACACTTTTGTTAGTTTCTTTAGCCTTAGATGTAGCCTTTGGTGAATCCTTGCTCTTGGTCTCAGTTGTAACATTGTCAGCACTTGAGGGGCTTAAGAAGTGTATTCCCTGGTGGCCTGAGAAGTAGCTTCTCCTTTGGTAGATTGTTGACCCTCTTTTCCTTGTTCAGTATCCTAAGGTGTCTCAGTTGAAACATGTTGAATTACCAAAGGGTAGGATTTGAATTGTTCCAAAACTAACTCACTTGATACCAGTTTGGCATAAGCATTCCCTTCTATCATTTCCTATTCTCGCTCCTTGGTATCCATGACATCCTCATCAGGTTGTATAGTTTTAGCGGGATCTTGCTCGGTGATATCCACTATTTCAACTTCACCTTGCTCATTGGTATTCTTGATTCGAAATATTTCTTGCTATTTTTCTTTTGTCTCTTTCTCTACATCAAGATAAATGCCATTCATCAGTTTCAGGGCTCTATGCTTGACTAGAAAGTTTGTGTGGTAGTTTTTCAGATGTTCACTTATCTCATCTACTGACATGTCTGGAAAGAGATGTACCAAACTTCTTTCTCTCATCTTCTTTTCCGAGTCCATGGCATATTTCCACCTATTATCATTATGTAAGTACAAATCTTTTGGAAGAGAATTAGTTATTTCTAATGGGACCGATCGGAATTTCAAAAGAGTGCAGATTACAGCTTCTTCAATTTGTCTCTTTCCTGCATCAGATCTGGAGTCATATTTTACATATCTAAATGCTCCAAATCCACCATATTACTTCAGATTGGCACAAAAATTATCAACACTATGTACATCTTCCTTTTTGCTCTTAACAATCTGAAATTTATTTTTGTCTTTAGATTTGGTGTCACTGGACTCTTTGTTCAAAATGAGTCTCCGAGTGGATTTCTTATAAGTTTTTGTTACCTTTGGAACTACAACATTTTTCTGTTTCTTGCTCGGTGACACTGCAGATGATCTAGTGTTTGGGCGCTTCACTGGAGGAGTCGGTGATACCTGTGATGTATCATGTTTCTTCCTTTTCAAAATTTTCCCTTTTGGCAACTCGGTGCTCAATATAATAGCTAGTTCTTGGGCTTTAGATTCCTCCTCGGTGATGACTTGAACGCTCTTGACAGGAGTGGAGGAAGAAACTTCTCCAAATTTCTCCATTAATGCTTTAATCATTTTTGTTGCTTTCCTTGTAGCCTTTGGTACTACAATGCTCATTTTGACTTGTTATTTAACTTCTTCATATGTACCCTATGAAGAAGTTGTTGTGTAAGGTCAAAATCAATCTCATAACCCATAGGTGGCAAAGATTGAGTTCTTGGTTCTACGACATTAACATAGCAATAGTCAGTTTCCACTTCAAAACATATACTATCCTTGTATTTTTCAACTATCTGGGGTGGAATCATGTGCCTGTTATGCATCTTTTCCTGAAACTTGATAAAATAATCATCCATAATATCATTGAAGTTATCTCCTAGCTGTTTGATGAAGTCATTGATTTGATGGCTGATTGGTTGGTGTAGCTCCAAACTACATTACCAACTTATGGAAAGAATTTCTCAAAATAGAAAAACATGTATACCAAAAGTGATCCAAACTTCAGTGTGTTTGTTGAGTTGTTCTTCTTTGGCTTCCTTGTGGTGTTGAGATTTTCAAATAGATTTTTCAACAACACTTCTCATAGATCAATCTTCGTGCCTTTCTTCACAATCGTATAGGCTAAATCAACAGCAGCATAGGGTACAGTATTTTCCCTTGATGATTGAAAGAAACAATAACCTATGACTCTAATTGCAAACTTTAGCTCTGCATTTGTGACATTGTTCAATTTCAGACCTCTGCAATCAGATTCAACTCTGGTTAAAGTGATCAATTCTTTCTATGAAATCATTTTCTGAGCTCGGGCATGGTCAAAAATAGGGTAACCGGTGATCAAGTGGATGATTTCCTTGGTGATCTTGAATGGTTGCTCCTCTAACCACATAAAGTCATCATGAACTCTGCTCAAAACAAATTTAACCCACTGGGGTTTGAAGACTCATGGGTAGGTTAGGGCTTTGATCAATCCCTTGATTTTAATGTGTTCAAACTTGCTATCCAATTTTCCATCGGTACTTAATTCATCATATGTGTCCTTGATCTCAGTGTGACCTAATTCCTCAACATGACACTTAGTGAAGAATCTGACATCCTCAAATAATAAAACCCTACCCAGAATGAGTGAAAATGTGGTTTTTTATATCCAGTTCAGATGCTACTTTGGGAGGTAGTGAGTATTTCAATACAGGCTTCTCAATATTCTCAACAACAACAGGTTTCTGAATCTTAGGAGCCATTTCAAGTTTTCGATAATCACTAACAAACTAGACTCAGGGTTTGAAAACTTTTAATCGGCAGACATCTTCCACTTAGTAAATATAACACAATTGATATGATCGGTTAACTTGCTTAACAATGTGTTGTGATTGATATAAATACCTTGAATTTTGCTTCGGTAGAGATTTGGTCGCCTTTGAATCGCTTTGCTCTGCTTTTTGAAAACTTGGTAAGTGTAAAATGACCGCGCAAAATCTTTAAGTACACAATATACCTTATCAGGCTCCGTGCAGTTAGGTCAAAAACATTAAATGCACTCAGTTCCACTAAACCAATTTACCTTTCTTTTTGTGCTTTTACCGAGTAGCCAGACTTCCTGTATTTACCGACTAGATAGGCTTCCTGCATTTACTGACTTGACTAGTGCTCCAAAAGACTTGATAAAATTTCAAACTTGCTAATGCATCTTAGCTATGTAGATTTTGAATTAAGTACATGATAAAATATGAACTATTAAGATTTAACCTTGAGAGAATGGAGTCCCTTCATACCTTTTACAGATTAATTTGGAATAGATGCACCTAACTCGGTAGGTAAGGTGCTTTCTTCATTTGACATAATTTCCTTCTTTTTCAAAATCATCTAGAATTTGCTTTTTATTTCTTTAATATCTCCTCTAGGTTGATCTCTGCAATCTCCAGCCAAGTTTCCAGCTTTGTGACAATGAAAACATGCCATACCAAGATTTATCCATGATCTTCGGTTGTTCATTCCAAACCTTATAAAGAAGTTGGCACTTATATGTCCATATTTTCCACAGCATTCACACCATATCCTTGTATTGTAATCTCATGGTACTGTCGTATACTGTCAGTTAAGATCTGTGTGAGTTTGGTAGCCTCTAGTATTTTCTCTGTGTGCAGACCACATATAGTTCTTTTGCTTAAACCAACACTTCTCGGTACTATGTCCATATCTATTGCAATTTTTACAAAACACTTTGAATTTTGCCTTCTGATAATTGTTAACCGGCTTAGTCCTACATTGATTAGATGTATGACCATACTTATTGCAATTGTTACAATAGCCATTAGACCTAGTGACATTTGGTTGCTTACCATTTCTGATTTGGCACAAGTTGGCAGTATGTCCTTGTTTTCCATAGTAGTTGCAAATAGGCTTCTTTCCTTTGATGTTCTTCTTGTTTCCAGCTTGCTTTGATGATTCTCCTCTCTCGGTAGTGTAGATTCCCTTCTCAGTAGAGTCTTTTCCTTTGTAACCAAGTCCTGCATCTTTGTTGGGTCTTCTTATATTCAGTTGCTCATCCAACATCTTTGATACATCATAACTCTTCTTCAGTGTTTCTTTTTATTTCTTCTCTATTTTAAGTTCATCGAACAATCTTGATAGTTCAAGTTTCAATGCTTGATTCTCATCATCTTTCAGATTTGCTTCATGATGTGCATAACCCAATTAATCTGACATAATAATTTGAATTCCAGTCATCCTTGTGATTTCATCATTCTTTTCATATACTAATGCTTCAAGCTGTTGTTTTTCTCTTTCCATATGTTATCCTCGGTTGTCCTCAATGCATCAAGATTTTCAGTCATCTGTGTGCTGAAATGTTCATGTTCTCTTTTCATTGCTTTTAGTTGATCAGTCAGTGCTTTGTTCTTTTCTTTCAATGCTCCAATCATTTCTTCAGTCTCCTCAGATATACTGTTCTCAGATGATGTCTCAATTTGTTCCACCATCTCTTGAGAGTCCTGCAAATCATCAGACAATCTTCTTCTAACTTTCAGTGATCTTTGCATTTGTTTTTGCATGTCAACAATCACTTGATTAGCATGATCCAATTCATTTTGAAGATTCACAATTCTCTGAGATTGTTTGTAGCCTTCCATAGATAAGATCTTTCTCTTTAGGCAGTTAAACCCTTTTCCAAGATTCAATCTCTGATACCAATTGTTAGGCCCAATATGGAAAGCTAATGTACTAAGAGGGGAGGGGTGAATCAGTACTTCAAATCTTCTCTTCAACAATAACTTTACTATTAAGCATAAACTGAATATTGCTGAAACATAATATAATGCTAAAACAAATAGATAACAATCATACATGATTCACTCCATAACACATATATTTTGGTTACATAGAAACTCTTGGTTAGAGAGAAAAACTACGGTGGGGATGGCACCCACAACTTCACTACTGCAATAATAAAGGTTGTTCGGTTAGAGCTACATGTTTAGCTATTTCTGATAGCTTACCCTGTTAGGAGTATCAAGATATTTAGATCTACCTTGCTAAAGGATTTTACAACACTTATTCTAAAAATGTTGCACATGGTTAAAGGCTTTACAATTTATAGACTTTGTTAGAGTCTTTTACCCTGTTAAAGGTTTCTCTTACAACTCAAAATATTACATTCAAAATCTTACAAAATATCTGCAACTTCACATCTAGAATGTTATGGAAGATTCTATGTGCTCAAAATGAAATTACCTTGCTTATAGCATACCTCAGTAACCCATAAAATAACTCGGTAAACCTTTTTGTTTACTTTGTTCCTTGATTGTTCTCTAAAATCCCTCTTGATGACCTCTATGTATCTGTAATAGTCATAACGCTTAGTGCTTTCCCATAATTTTTGCTTTTCATATATGTCTTGCTTCACACTCATATGTCTTGCTTCTCAGTCATACACACACACTCATTTGATCCTCAATTCATGCTGAATAAATAGATCTCTTATGACGGTGATCTTGTTCATGCTTCAATCTTACAAACATGATTCATCAAATGAATAACCATACAAATTATTTCATTGGATAGATGTCCTCAAAATCATACAAAATCTTAAGTGCAATTTCCAATGTGTTAACGGTTCCTTGTTCCTCGATCTTGTAACATGTTTCCATATGTGTGTATAGGTTTAATGAATCTGGTAATTGTTACTACTTATCAAATTGCCATTAGTTTTTATAGTCAAAGTCATACTATATATTCTAGTCAATTAGCACTACCGAATCATGCAGTCGGTACACATAGAGAAGTCAGTATGCATAATCTAGTTGGTTACAAAGGAAAGTAGTCACAAAATGCAGTATACACTGAGTTTTCTACCGAGTATCTTTTTGAGACTACCAAGCAGTAAAGATGACACACCAAGTTGACATACACCGAGTGAAACATGTTACCAGATACATGGAACCTGGACATGCATATGAAAACGTGTTACAAGATCGAGGCACATCTAACCGTTATTACATTGGAAATTGCACTAGAAGATTGTGTATGATTACAAGGACAATCTAACCAATGAAATATTTTGTTTAGTTATTCATTTGAGGAATCTTGTTTGTAAGATCGAAGCAATGAATTGGATCACCATTTTAAGAGATCTATTTATATAGCATGAATGAAGTGTATGTATGCATGAAGGAAGACTGTTATAGAGATACAGAGGTCACCGAGAAGGTTTTCAGAGAACAGTCAAAGAATAGAGTAAACATAAGGGTTTACCGAGTTACTATATGGGTTACCGAGGTATACTATAAGAAAGGTAATCTTATTACGAGCACATAGAATCTACTATAACATTTCAGATGTAAAGTTGCAGATATTTGTAATGATTTTATTGTAATATTGTGAAGTTGAAAGAGAAACCTTTAACAGGGTAAAAGACTCTAATCAAGTCTATAAATTGTAAAGCCTCTAACCAGGTGCAGCATTCAGAATAAATGTTGTAAAATCCTTTAGCAAGGTAGATCTAACATATCTCGTTACTCCTAGCAGGGTATGCTATCAGAAATAGCTAAAATGTAGCTCTAACTGAGCATTCTTTATTATTGCAATAGTGAAGTTGTGGGTGCCATCCCCACCACAGTTTTTCTCTCTAACCAAGAGTTTTTGCGTAACCAAAATATATGTGTTATGGAGTGAATCATGTATGATTGTTATCTATTTGTTTTAACTTTATTTTATGTTACTGCACTATTCTGTTTATGCATAACAGTAAAGTTATTATTCAAGAAAAATTTTGGAGTACTTATTCACCCCTCCCCTCTCAGTACATTAGCTTTCCATATTGGGCCTAACAATTGGTATCAGAGCTTTAATCTTCGAAAAGGGTTTAACTACCTAAAGAGAAAGATCTTATCAATGGAAGGCCATAAACAATCTCGGAGGATTGTGTATCTGCAAGAAGAGCTGGATCATGCTAATCAAGTGATTGCAGACATGCAAAGGCAAATGCAAAAATCTCTGAAAGTAAGAAGAAGATTATCTGATGATTTGCAGGATTCTTAAGAGTCAGTGGAACAAATTGAGACATCATCTAAGAACAGTATATTTGAAGAAACTGAAGAAATGATTGGAGTGTTGAAAAAAAAGAACAAAGCATTGGCTAATCAAGTAAAAGTAATGAAAAGAGAACATGAACATTTCAGTACACAGATGACTAAAAATCTAGATGCATTGAGGACAACAGAGGATAAAGCAAGAGATCTACAAAGAGAGAAACAACAACTTGAAGTCTTAGTATCTGATAAGAATGATGAAATCATAAGGTTAACTGGGATTCAACAAAATTTGATAGATCAACTAGGTTATGCACATCATGAAGCGATTCTGAAGCATGATGAAAATCAAGCATTAAAACTTGAAGTATCAAGGTTGACCAATGAACTTGAAACAGAGAAAAAATCCAAAGAAACATTGAATAAAAGTTATGAAGCATCAAAGATGTTGGATGAGCAACTGAATACAAGAAGACCCAACAAAGATGCAGGACTTGGTTACAAAGGAAAAGACTCTACCGAGAAAGGAATTCATACTACCAAGAGAGGAGAATCATCAAAGCAAGCTAGAAACAGGAATAACATCAAAAGAAAGAAGCCTATTTGCTACTACTGTGCAAATCAAGGCCATACTGCCAACATATGCCGAATGAGAAAAGGTAAGCAACCGAATATCACTAAATCAAATGGTTATTGTTACAATGGCAATAAATATGGTCACACATCTAATCAATGTAGGACAAAGTCTGTCAATAACTATCAGAAGGCAAAATTCAAAGGGTTTTGTAGAATTTTGTAGAAACTGCAATAGATATGGACATAGTACCGAGAAGTGTAGGCTTAACCAAAAGAACTACATGTGGTCTGCACACTGAGCAAACACTAGAGGTTACCGAACTCACACAGATCCTTACCGACAATATGCAGCAGTACCATGGGATTACAATACAAGGATATGGTGTGAATGTTGTGGAAGATATGGACATATAAGTGCCAACTGTTTATAAGGTTTGGAATGAACAACCAAAGATCATGGAGAAATCCTTGTATGAATGTTTTCATTGCCACAAAGTTGGACATTTAGCTGGAGATTACAAAGATCAACCTAGAGGAGACACTGAAGAGATAAAAGAAAAATTAAAGATGATTTGGAAAAAGAAGGAAATTGTGTCAAATGAAGAAAGCATCTTACCTACCGAGTTAGGTGCAGCTATTCCAAATTAATTAGCAAAGGTATGAAGGGACTGCATTCTCTGAAGTTTAAAATCATAACAGTTCCTATTCTATTATGTACTAAATTCAAAATCTACATAGTTAAGATGCATTAGTAAGCTTGAAATTCTATCAAAAGTACTTTACAGGAAACCTATCAAGTCGGTGAATACAGGAAGCCTGTCAAGTCGGTAAATGAAGGAAATTTGGTTACTCGGTTAAAACAAAAAAAGGAGTAAATCTGTTAAAGGTAAACTGAGTGCATTTAATGTTTTGACCTAACTTGCACGGAGCCCGATAAGGTATTTTGTGTACTTAAAGGTATTTTCGCGGTCATTTTCATTCACCAAGTTTTCAAGAAAGCAAAGCAGAGTGAATCAAGGCAATCAAACCTCATTTAAAGAGAATCCAAGGTATTTACATCAAATCTCATCACATTGTTAAGCAAGTTTATCGATCTTATCAAATTGCTATTATCTACCAAGTGTGAAGCATTTGTCGTTTGTAAACCATCAAACCCTAAGGATAGACTGCTAAGTTTTATCTTAAATTTACAAATGGCACCCAAGATCCAAGATCCCATAGTTGTCAAGAATGTAGAGAAGCCCTCTCTGAAATACTCTTTGACTCCTAAAGTCACCTCTGAATTGGATGACAAAACTGCCTTTTCACTCATCTCGGATCGAGTCTTGTTAGTCAAAGATGTTAGATTCTTCACCAAATGTCGTGTTGAAGAACTCGGTCATGTTGAGATAAGTGACACATATGATGAGATATGTACCGATGGCAAAATGGATAGCAAGTACAAGCATATCAAAATCAAGGGATTAACTGAAGCCCTAGCCTATCCTCATGTGTTCAAACCCCAGTGGGTTAAGTTTGTTTTGAGCAGAGTTCATGATGATTTTATGTGGCTAGAGGAGCAACCATTCAAAATCACTAAGGAAATCATTCATGTGATCACCGGTTATCCTATCTATGATCATGCACAAGCACAGAAGATGATATCACAGAAGGAGTTAATCAATTTAACTGGAATAGAATCTGATTACTGAGGACTGAAACTGAACAATGTCACTGATGCAGAACTTAAGTTTGCCATTAGAGTAATTGGTTATTGTTTCTTCCAATCAGCAAGGGAAAACAATGTACCCCATGCAGCAGTTGACTTAGCATATAAAATTATGAAAAAGGGAATGAAAGTTGATTTATGTGAAGTGTTATTGAAAAACTTGTTTTAGAACCTCAACACAATAAGGAAGCCGAAGAAGAACAACTCGGCAAATACACTGAAGTTTGGTTCACTTCTTGTATGCATGTTTTTCTACTTTGAGAAATTATTTCCATCAGTCGATAAAGTAGTTTGGGAGCTACACCGACCAATCATCCATCAAATTAATGACTTTATTAAGAAGTTGGGAGATAATTTCAATGATATCATGGATGACTACTTCAGCAAATTTCAAGAGAAGATGCACAATAGGTATCGGATTCCACCCCAGCTAGTAGAGAAATATAAGGATGATATATGCTTTGAGGTAGACATCGATTACTGTTATGTGAATGTTGTGGAACCAAGGACTCAATCTTTACCACCAATGGGTTACGAGATTGACTATGATATCACACAACAGCAAATTGATGCATTTCTTACACTGCCAAGGCATGCTACCAAACTGAGATATGGAACTTATGAAGAAGTTAAGGAAGAGGTAAAAATGAGCATTGTAGTACCTAAAGCTACAAGAAAGGCTATAAAGATGATTAAGGCATTATCTGAGAAATTCAGAGAAGAATCTTCCTCCACACCTATCAAAGGTACTCTTGCCATCACCGAAGAGGAATCAGAAGCTCAAGAGGTAGCAATAACATTGAGCACCGAATTACCTAAGGGTAAAGTATTGAAAAGAAAGAAACAGGACATTCCAAAGGCCCTACTGACTCCTCCAACAAAGAGACCTAATACAGGAGCATCAGCTGCATCACTAAGTAAGAAACAAAAGAGTGTTCTTGCTCCCAAGGTAACCAAGACCTACAAGAAATCTACTCAAAGACTCATTCTGGAAAAAGAGTCTAGTGATATAGAATCCGAAGATGCAAACAAATTCCAAATTGTCAAAAGCAAGAAGGTAAATATACATAGTGTTGAAAACTTTTGTGCAAATCTAAAAGAATATGGTGGATTTGGTTCCTTTAGATATGTCAAGTATGAGACAAGAAATAATGATGAAAAGAGACAAATTGAAGAAGCTGTCATCTGTACACTTCTAAAGTTTCGGCTAGCTCCATTGGAACTAGTCAAGTCACTTCCAAATGAACTGTACTTGCATATTGATAACAAGTGGAAATATGCAATGGACTCAGAGAAACAAATTAGAGAAAGAAGTCTAGTCCATCTATTTCCTAATATGTCTGTAGCATAAATAAAAGAACATTTGACAACCTACATTTCTAAATTTCTTGTCAAACAGAGAGCCTTAAAATTGATGAATGGGCTATACATTGATGTAGAAAATGAGACAAAAGAAAAATGGCAGGAAATCTTCAAAACAAAAAATGTCAGTGAACAATCTAAAGTTGAAATTGTTGATGTCACCGAGCAAGATCCTGATGTCACTGAGCATGGTCCTGACGCTATCGAGAAAAACCCGGCTGACACTATTCAAATTCATGAAGATGTCATGGATACAGAAGAACAGGAGCAGGAGATGATCGAAGGCACTACATATGCAAAACTTGTATCTAGTGAATCTGTGTTAGTACAAGTTCAGCCTTATCCACCGATCACTCAACCTGTCTCTACTGAAGCTCCTAAGGATACAACACAAGACACCGAAGGTCACCAGTCTAAAGCAATAGGAGAAGGTACAACTCAAGAAAAGACCTCTCAAGCACCATCAAGCACTGAAAATGTAGCAGCTGAGACACCCAAAGACACCATAGTAGCTAAAGGTACTGACCAAAGTGTTGCCTCTATCAAGCAACCTACCGAGGGTCAGCAAGCCTCACAAGCTATTCTCTTAGTTCAACCAACCAAAGGTAAAGAGAAGAAGGTGAAAAAGCATAGTTTTAAAGTTGATTTATCTAAACCGATAGTGTTGCCCAATGTGGATATCTCAAAATTAAAGGGGCAAGCACTTATTGATTTCGGTGAACTATGCAAAGCAAAGGCCGAACAAGAAAAACAAATGGCCATTCAAAAGAATAATAAAGTACTTCAGAAGGTGAAGACACTGCTGACATATATGCTACCTATAGCTACAGTGTCAACCGATGTAGCCATCCACATTCAACTGGATGAATCCTTAATCAAATAGAAACATCTGGAGTTGATGCATCTGAGTACCTGAGCAAGCTCAAAGACAAGGAGCTTACTATAAAAATGATTGAAGAGGTACAAAAAGCTCTCGCTATTGGCAAAGTCAAACTTGTCAAATTCATTGCTGAGTTGTCCCCTCAACTCAAGCATATTCTTTATTTATTTCAGAAACTTTGCACATTTTCCATATTCATTAAAGATATCAAGAATAAAACTAATGCAATTGAGAAAGAGATCACCGATCTCTCAAATAAGTTGACTCCTGAGCCCAATTCGGTTTAAAAATTTTATACCAAGCTTCAACAGCTCATGGCTCAACAGTTAGAACTAAGAAATGAAGAGCATAAGATCCAGATGGATATAATGACACTCCAAACATTATTCCTTCCTCATCTTTCATCAGTTCAAGAACAGATTAATCGAGCTACACGCCTATCTACTACACAAGAGGGAAGCACTCTTGATGGCTTAATATCACTATTGGTTGATATTCAAGCACAAAATTCTTTAATGGAAAGTGTAAAGGATGCACTCTCTGTCGCACTCACCGACGCCCGGAAGAAGTATAAATCTATTTTTGATCAGTTACCACCCCTGGAAGGAAATTAAGTTTTTGATGTTTGTCAAAAATGGGGAGTAATACAATATATTTGGGGAGTGATACTATATAGGGGGAGATATAGTTTTGATGCAGTATTCAGAGTATTGTATACCGGGGGAGTATACCAAGAAGAGTATGCAGAATATCCAAGGACAGTAAGCAAAACACACAAGCACAGAACCGAGCATGCAAAAATCAGAGTTATGTACAAAATAATGATAAGGGGAGTATATCTAAATATACTATTTCATTGACTATTGTATTTGTTTATGGTGAAAATGGATAAAATGATATTGAAAGACTAAATGAATTCAACCACAAAACCCTAGCCTAACAACAACAAAGATCCGCCATAACATATGAAGATTACCTAAGACAATGAAAATCAAATGAAATCACAAAGATTATACCATCACATGTCCAATAGGGTTTGGATCTCCATTCTTCCTATCTCCATTGATCTTGCTTGATATATTTGCTCTCAGATTTTACGTGCATAAGAGCTCAACAAAGAACGGAAATGTGGTTGCAAGTTGGCTTCATTGCATATGCAAGTTTGAAAGCATAGTCGAGGCTGAATGCATAGTGAGTTAGTCAAATTGATTAGAATGATTGATTAGGGTTGATAATGAAGGAAGCATCTTCTTATATAGAAGACACTATAAGAAATTGAGGGATAAGATTGAGAGGTGTAAAAGATAAATGGTCGGCTATGATTAGAGGGTAGGTAAAGGAAATAATAAAATAATGAGAGGGTAGGTAGTGTATGAAATAAGAAATGAATGACATGTGTCATAGGTAGAAAAGGTTAATGAATTAATTAAATAAATAAAGATTTATTTAATTAATAGAAGAAGTGGGATCAATTAAATAAATAAGATATTTATTTAAATGAGAAATAAGGCTAGAAGAGGACAAATGAATTAATTAAATAAATAAAGATTTATTTAATTAATAGAAGAATTAGGCTTAAGATAATTAAATAAATAAAATATTTATATTTATTTAATTAGACTGGATAATTTTAGGTGTCTACATTTTGCCCCTCTTTGAGACAATGCGGCTTGTCGCGTTGTTTCAAAGAAGATAAGATAAACTGATACAAAGTTGCTCCAAGATGGGAATGATATGCCCTCTCGAGAGATTGGATGAAAATGTCTAAAAAGATCACAGACAATCTCTCAATAAGAAAGAAAGGCTAGAATGGATTGACAAGATAGAATAGAGTGACAGAGTCACAGGATAAAGAAGACTGACTCGGGAAACGAGGGCTAGGGCTAGGGTACTCTATAAGATAGACCACAAGGGGAAAACATCCTCATTGTCATCCACACATCCAAGAGATTAGAGTGCAGAGAGAGAATAGAGCAGCAGCAGTCAACAGCGATAGCATTGGTACATAGATTCTATCGCGTTTGCCGATTTCAGAAGCCAGCAGATGTAGAGGAGCCAGTAAGTACCACAAAACCTCCTTGTACTTTGTCGTAATAAATATTGTCATTAATGCATGTTAGGTAGTGCATTAAATGCATTTAAAATATGTCAAACAAGGTCAAAAAAATACCAAGGCACGTTTGTATTGGTGCTAGGCGCATCTAGGTTATCTAGGCGCATCTGTGTTTGTGTCAGGCACGTCTATGCTGGGAAAAGCGTCTGTGCCAGATGCAAGCGCGTCTGCGCAATCTGTAAGCACATTTATGTCATGAAGGTGCATTTATGTCTTCAAGGTTAAATCAGTAGTTTTGTGATGAACATATGTTGTCGATTGGATAAGTTGCTGAGAGGATATACTCAAGCAAGTCCTCTAGGGAAGACTAGGATAGATCAAGGCACTTTGTGATGAACAGGGAGTACCAAGACATAGTACTTTGTGATGAACAGGGAGTACTAATATGAGCAGCACTTTGTGATGAATAGGGAGTGCAAATATGAGCAGCACTTTGTGATGAACAGGGAGTGCAAATATGAGCAGCACTTTGTGATGAACAGGGAGTGCAAAAAACACGTAGTACTTTGTGATGAATAGGGAGTACCACTAGGATAGAAGAAACACTTTGTGATGAACAGGGAACACCACTATGATTGACACAGTTGATTTGCTTGACTGCGGGAGGACCTACCGATGCTGGAGTAACGAGAGAGATTATCATCAACTCAAAGTGTGCAAGTAGAGCTGATAGTTGAGGAGAGAGCAGTAGTTCAGGCTATGGGCCTGCGACATATTCTGTATGTGCCTGAGTTTTGAGTGAACATGGGATTGCTGACTACACTAGCTGAGAGATGGCACTCAGAGACTTGTAGTTTCTATTTGCCAATGGGTGAGATGACAATCACCTTAGAGGATGTTTATAGGATTCTAAGGATACCAATCGATGGGGAGTTAGTTCCTAGGGAGGAAGTTCATCATAGCCTTAGAGGGCTCCCTATGTATCAGTTTTGTACCATTTTGTATGATGATGTAGACACCTTCGTATGATTGTAGCCATATGATTTTGACATCTTTGTATCATGACACTTATGATTATATATATATGAGATTCATCCTTGTGGCAGCTATATGCATGTGTACCTATGTGATGTGATGTTTCATGATGTTAATGCATAATATAGATGCAAATATGTACATAATGAAATGCAATATTTTTTATTTTTTATGTTTTTAAATGTTATGCATATGCAAATGTGAATGTATGAAATGCAGATGAATATGATAATGCAAATAACTATTTACATGATGAGAATGTAAACTGTGCTAACATGTGTTGTGTGCAGGATGTGATGCAATTGTGATATCTATATGTATGTATGAAATGCTTAATATGTGATAATGCAGGTGCAACTACATGAAATGCAAATGTTTTTGATGTGCCATTATACTCAGTCATGTGATAGCGAGCTACACGGACTCAAGAAGGATGATGGAGGTCAATCAAGAAAGGAGGATGGAAGGTAGAAGATATTAAAGTGAACGAGCTTCTTGTGCGTTATCATCATTGAGCTTTATTATGGCAAAATAAGTTATGACAATTGAGGCATATGTTCGACCCAGAAAGTCATTGTACCTGTTTGCATGGAGATAAGATAGTCACAAACAAGGAATGCCCCAGTTCACACTAGACTCACAGTGTCCTCATATCCTTGGACAAGTCATAGCATTACTAAGAGAATCCATAGACAACAAAGAAAAATAGGTGATGATACGCCATCCTCGCCTTCCTAGTCAAAGACATCCTGGAGATAGAATCTCTAGTCAGAGACATCCTGGAAAAGCTAAAAGACATGTCACCAAAAGATAAAATCAAAATAAAACCAAGACTCGATTCCAACATCCACTATAGTCCTCAAGTTTAGTGTCTCTTGTCACTTGTATAAGTCTTATTTGATTGTGGTCACAATGTTTACTTTCACAAAAAGGATAGATAGCACTGAACCATAATGTTGTCTGAGTTTGTTGAAAGTCCATTGTTGTTGTTGTGTTTCATTTGAAACTGACTGAATCCATGAAACTAATACTTTATTGGGAAGAAGACGAAACCTTTTTGCGGATTGGCAATGCAAATGTTGCTTTATTGTGGATTGTGCACATATAAAATGAAGAAAAGTGGAAGAAACTGTACTCCTCGAAACATGTGATGCTCTCAGTTCCACACCCATCACTTAGATGTAGGATTTACCTTAGCCACAGATGGGAGTTGATTTATTATGGATGGAAAAAGGTGAAAAGGAGGGATTATTATGAATGGCTAACCAATCTTAGGTAGATCAATAACAAGCCATGATGGGAATGGGTAAGTTTATTATGGATGAATAGGTTGTGAGTGTGTGCAAAGTGAAAGGATGAAAGTGAATCCTGAAGGAGGGAGGAGCAATGTCTCTACACATGGCGTTGGTAACCCAGTTTTCACCATGGTACTTGCCCAGGGCGCCACCAAAGTGGTTTTCACCATTGGACGAAAATGTTTTTGTTTACTTTTTTTATTTTTTTTTTGTGTCACAAGGCGCCTGTTTGCCAGGTTTTCACCAAGTAATGATTTTTTTTAATTTATTTTATGATTTTTTTTGTATTTTTTATATTTTTTGAATTTTTTTGTATTTTTGAATTAGGATACTCTAAAGATCTATGTCTAAAACATGTGAAGGTGCATGTTGTTGATAGAATCCTCCAAAGGTTCACCCTCTATGGTTGAGAGCTGATATGTACTGGATCCATAGGCTGCTGTGATGATGTAAGGACCAAGCCAATTTTGGTTCGAACTTGCCCTTCTTCTCTCTGTCTTGCTGATTTTTAGGATTTTCTTTGAGAACCAAGTCACCTACCTCAAATATGCGAGGCTTGACCTTATGATTGTAGTTGTATCGTTCCTTGACTGAATGATGTGTAGCTCGAGTGATTGTCTTCCTTGATAAAGGAATTGAGATAGAATTGCTAGTGTGTGGACTACACAAGCCCATATGCATGCCACCTAAAGAAGTTTGGGCATCCCTGATAACAAAGTCCCTCGAGGAAGCTCCATTAAAGGTCCATGATGTATCACCAGAAGGGAATGGATGTGTGAAACACGTGGATGAGTGATGAAGGTTTATGATTGTGAAAAGAAGTGAAAGTAAGATGGCATGATGGAGACTTAGGATCAACAAGTATGTGTTTTGACTTAAAATTTTAGAGCTTTTGCCCCCAGTTATTTTGATATTAGGGGAGATCAACTCTTGTTCTTTTTCTTTCATAGGATTTTTATCCTTGACTTTAATTTTTGCAGAGTCCAATAGCTTTTGATTTTGATTTGGACTGAAGGACTTTTCTTTAGTTTTGACTTGTAGATTTTTCTTTTCAAAGCTTGATTTTTGATCCCCAATGAGTAAGGGCCTTTGTAATTCTTGTTGATCCAAGTCTGGAAGTGGAGTGGAAATGGAATGAGTGGATGAAATGGTAAGGCTATGTGAGTTCTCAAGAGGGCTGGCGATACACTTAATAGATTCTTCATTGGAACCACTCTTAGGACTATTGATATCAAGAGTTGCTTGTACCACTAGAGGAGATTTGCATTCAGACTTAGTAGCCACAACACTAGGTGGTTCACACCCAATTCCTTGGTATTGAATATTGTTTGTAGGTTGTTCATGTTGATTGAATACCTTAGGAGATAGTGGGAGTTGATCAACATGAAAGATATACTCACCACATCCCAGGTCTTTAACCTTGAATTTTTCTTTGAGCTCTGTTTGTTTTGATGTAGAAGCTTTCAAGGATTCTGGATCCACATATGCTGATGAAGGAATAGCCTCTCGATTGGATGGAATTGTTATTTCTGATCTAGGGTGCAGATTGTTGCAATATATGAATGGATTTGGGTCATCTTTGACAGTCACTTCAACTCCATTGTGAGGAAACTTGATACATCGATGATATGTAGATGGGATTGCGCTCATCTTATGAATCCATGGGCGTCCTAGTAATATATTGTATGTGAGATCCAGGTCTAGGACTTGACAAACCATAAAGGGCGCATTTATGTACCTTCCTCCGGAGGGTTGTGAGAGTTCATTGTCACGGAGGCTCATAGAGCTCCTTATGCAGCGCATCCTGGGGTTAAAAAGTTGCATGTTGACTTGAGGCAGTTGTATCATTGGCCGGGAATGTGGCAGCTCATTGCTGAGATAGTAGCTCGATGCCTCAAGTGTCAGAGAGTAAAGGCAGAGCACCGCCATCTAGGTGGGTTGCTCCAGTCTCATGCTATACCAGAGTGGAAGTGGGATACTATATCCATGGATTTCATCATTGGTCTTCCTATGTCTTCTTGTCGCCATGATGCTATCTTGGTGACAGTTGACCAAAGTAGCTCACTTTTCACCAGTCCGTACTACATTCACAGCCCCAGCAGTAGCACAGGTGTTCTTGCGGGACATTGTTAGACTTCATGGCGTGCCCCGCAAGATTATTTCTGACAGGGATTCTCTTTTCACTTCTTCCTTTTGGAAGTCATTACAGGAAGCTATGGGCACTAAGCTCAATTTCAGTATAGCCTATCACCCGGAGACAGATGGTCAGATAGAGAGGGTCAATCAGGTGTTAGAGGATATGCTCCGCATGTACGTCATGGATCATCAGACCCAGTGGGAGGAGTATCTTCCCTTAGTGGAGTTTGCCTATAACAATGGGCATCACACTTCTTTGGGGATGCCACCCTATCAGGCATTATACAGCAGGCCTTGCAGGACACCCTTGAGTTGGGATCGCATAGAGGATAGAGTTGCTATTGGTCCTGAGATAGTTCGGGATATGGAACAGCAGGTGGATTTGATTAGGCAGCATCTCAGAGAGGCTTACGATAGACAGAAGAAATATGCTGATGCAAAGAGGATAGATCGTAGCTACTTGGTTGGAGACAGATTTTTCTTGAGAGTGCGACCGCATAAGAGTCCAATCTGTTACGGAAAGGGTTCTAAGCTCGCACCTCGCTTTGTAGGACCTTTTGAGATTCTTGAGAAGATAGGCCCAGTTGCCTACCGTTTAGTATTGCCACCTAGCCTGTCACGCATCCACGATGTGTTTCATGTATCAGTTTTGAGAAAATATATCTATGATGAGTCTCACATTTTAGATTGGGATGCCTTGCAAGTGGAGTTGGATGGGTAGCTAGCTTTGGAGCCCATTCGCATTTTGGCACGCCAGACATTGGCCCTTCAAGGTCGAGAGCTGGACCAGGTTAGGGTCCAGTGGGATTGTTATGATGAGGTTATGGCTTCATGGGAGGATGCAGCACGTATGAGATCAGAGTACCCCCACCTCTTTGATGAACTCTAGGAGGAAGTTCATGCCTAGAGGGGGAGGGTGTGAGGTCTCACCTCGACTCAGTCTGACATTCAGTGGATTTTATATTTAGACTATTATGGATATTTTATTTTGATGCATTTTGAGACTTAGAACTTATATGATTTCGAGATTTGGATAACATTGCTATGTTTTGATGATTTACTTATATGCTTTA
The DNA here is from genome assembly GCF_030272615.1 of Cryptomeria japonica. Taxonomy (NCBI): domain Eukaryota; kingdom Viridiplantae; phylum Streptophyta; class Pinopsida; order Cupressales; family Cupressaceae; genus Cryptomeria; species Cryptomeria japonica. Next base: position 513,850,330 of record NC_081408.1, on the reverse strand, counting down.
TGAGATAGAACACTACATGATTGTTAGATAGGATGATATTGCAATGATAGATGTCGTTATTAAATTTGCAGGACTTTACTATGATAACAGAACTATGATGTATGGTTAAGTTTATGTGAATTGGAATGAAAGTGCTTATGTGAAATTGCTAGATAAAAGATGTATTTAATATGTGCAGAGGAAAATTGTATGCATGTGATGATGTGTATTGTTATTCCTTTGAATTATATTATATGTGGATATTTGAAAGTACTAATGTGTAAATTGAGATGTGCAGGAAATTTACCATGTGACCATGGAAAATTACGGAGAACCAAACCTAGACTTATGTATGTTCGTAAGCCAGGGGTTGTCTATTTGGAGAGACAACGCCCCGTTTGTGTTGTATTTTATTCATAACAGTAAATGTTGCATGAGTGTTAAGTGTTATTTAAATTTAATGTGTAAAACCCACAAGAGACGATTTCATGTTTTATTTTGTAAAAGTGTTTTATTTGTGTCATTTGACACGTGTGGATTTAAATTTAAATGTTTTATTTTTGTCTCTTGGAGGGAAAGTGTTTAACTATAGTTTTTTCTTAAATAATATAACGTGTTGTCATTAATACTTGGAAAAGAATCTTTGGAGTGGTCAACATATGTTTGACCCGAAAATAAACTTCAGAGGGGTTTAAAATGGGTTAAATGAACACCTAGGGGTAGTTTAATAGGGTTTCCTAAAGCCCATAAGGTATACCTAGGGGTTAGGGGTAATTTTAGGCAAGTTTCTACTTTTAAGTGACCTTTTTGACGCTTTAAAAATTGGCTTTTTTGAGTTGTGCGAAAATCGAAAATTAGAAGTTTAAATTTAATTGAGATTTTTCCAATTGGAATGGGAGTCTTTTTCCCATTCTGCTTTACTTTCCTTTTTGGTTTTTAGAAACTTGTGAGAACTCAGAGAATGAGCTTCTTAAGCAAGAATTTGTGAAATTGAGGGTAATCACCCACTCTCCATTTTTGGAGACAAGAGAATTTTTGAAAAGAAAAGAATAGTTTGGAATAGAAAATTTGACTAAGGGTAGAAGAAGAAGATCCGTGGATTGGGCAGCTCTTCCTCAAATATTATACTACCATTGGGCAGATCAAGGTTGGTTTGATTATTCTTTAAAATATCTATTTTCTTGTATGTGTTTGAGAGTATGATTGGTGTAAGAAATCTGTGTTTTTGAATGTCTTGTTTTAGAATTTCATTTGGAATTTTGCATTATGCTTTGTTGTGTTTTGGGAGTTTTCTCAAGACCTCTTACTCTTGGGAGAGAGGAGGATCTTGCGGGTGGTAGCAGTGACAACCCTCAAGTGAGAGACTCTCGTTTGAGAGCGATCACAAAGGATCTATGTGTGACCCTTGCTACATGGCCTGTTTGTGCAATGGGGGTCATAAGGAGGGATATAAGGCTAGAATGCCTTTGGGGGGCATAAGGAATAAGGGGTTGAGATTTTTGATGTATTTATTGTGCCATGAGGTGGCTACTTGTTTTTCAATACTTGCAGATCTCCTCAGGGTATTGGTCCACTGCCACCCTTAAAAAGGTCATCACTAAAGTGTGGTGTTGTGAAGCCAAGTTGGGAGTGTGTCTAAAAATCTGTGTGTGTATGTATGCCATCTATGTGTTTGCATGTTTTTTACCCATCTAGGGCTTGGTTCTCTGAGCTCGGGGGTGGCTACCAGTTAGCCTAGGCTGGGAGGTGAGCACTCCGTGGTCATATTTGTGTTTCCATTATGCAGGAAAGTCAGGAGAAAAGACTAGGGAAAGTGAAAGGTTGCAGAAGAATATTGTTGAAGAAATCTAAATTTATTTGTAGTTGTTAGTTTTGTTAGAAGAAATATGCCCTCATTTGTTGAAATGAGAGGCAAGTTGTAAATTTGAAATATAGACATGAGAGTTGGGATTGTAGTTGAAAAAAAAGAAACATGCTGTAAATTTTGCAGAATATCTTAGAGTTGTAAAAAGCTTGTTTTATTTCTATTCCTATTTTTAAAAAAAAAGAAAGCTACTTTTGATTTGCATGCAATAATCATTTTAATATGAAAATCAGTTTTATTTGATTCCGTATTTCCTCTTATCTGTGAAATTTCCTACTTTTTACTTGCAGAAAAATATGAGTAGTATGTATTGTTAACATTTTCATGAATGTGTACATGTTGTTTTAAAGGTGTATAATGCAGATTATTTTTCCTAATGTAAGATCTAAGATTTATGAACCCTAGAAAATATTAGTTGCAAGAAGTGAAATTTTACAATTAATTTTAGGAATAAAATCTTAAGCATTCCTCTCTTCTAAACCCTTATCTGGAATTTATTAAACTTTAGATTTTTAAGTTGCTATTAAATTTATTGATATCTATGGTTATTTTATTGCAGGAAATAAATCTATAGTTATTTACTTTGTTGCTTTCTTTTTATATTTATTTACCTTAGACTCCAGCAATATCATGTTTATGCCTTTGATAATATACAGTAAGAAAAAAAAACAAAGTGTTAAAAATATATAAATTCCATCTAAATCCTATATTCATAAAACAAATGGATAAAAAAAAAACCATTATTCATCTCTGTTATAGAGAATATATTTATTTATTTATTTATATAATATATATTTATTTATTTATTTATATAATATGTTTTTTTTTTTAAAAAAAAAATTTAAAACAAAAAAAAATGTATAAGCGGAGGGTTTTCGGTCGGGGGCCAAGCGCACTGTGCAATGCACAGTGGCCAGCGGCCGAGCGCACTGTGCATGGCATAGTGGCCGACGGTCGAGTCCACTGTGTATTGCACAGTGGCCGGCGGGCCGAGCTCACTATGCACTGCACAGTGGCCGGCGACCGCGCTCATTGTGTGATACACAGTGGCCGGCGACCAAGCCCACTGTGCCTTGCACAGTGGAGAACTCGATGGCGCCAACTCCTGCCTCCCACCTCATCCCCACATTCGCTTATCTCCTCCTACATTCGCTCAACCCATCTGCCGCCATGGCCGCCCTGCGTGGTAATGTAGGGTTTCAAAAAAATATATATAAATTTAAAAAAGAGAAAACCCTAGCTCGGTTAGAGCTAGGGTAGAGAGGAAGATAAATATGTTTAAGGGATTTTAAGAAAAGAGAGTCAAAGAAGTAATTTTATAATGTAATATAAATTAGGGTTTCCATGAGATTTATTTTTAAAGTTGTGATAAAAAATTGTATTTAAAATTAGTTAGGTCTTCAATTTAGATAGACGTGGGAATTTTAATTCCAATTAATTATATTTAGATTAACTATTTGTGAAGCCTTGATTAAATAGAAAAGGAAATTAATTCCTTGAAAGTTAAATTTTGATTTTGGAAAGACAATTTTCCTCATCGGATAATGTCATTGAGAAATTAAGTTGACACTTTAATCCATTAAATTAATTAATGATTTAAAATGAAATTTAGACAATATGGCTTTATTGGAGATCAATTTTTATCTACGTCTACCAATTTAAATGAGTTTAATAAATTAAGCTAACAACTATATTTGATGAGAAAATAAATTAAAACATTTAGTTTTTCGCAAATGAATTATAATTAAGATCGATACTTAGTTAGTATCAGAGTTAGTTCGATTTTTGTTTTGGCCAACATGTTAACACATGTCGTGATAGCAAACCTTGTTAATTAACTAGTTGTTTTTAAAAAAAAAAATCATTCCATTTTTGCCCTAAATTTTGGGCATGACAGAAGCTCAATAAGTCTAAAACTGACTGTTCTTGTTTGTTGGACTTTAAATTTTTCCAATTTGTGAAGTTGCTTTGTTGTGACCAAATCTGAATTTTTTGACTGTTTTTTCGTGACAAGAGGACACAATGTTGATGAAGACTCAATGTTTGCAAGTGTCTAGACTCAAAATGACTCAAAGAAAAATGTGTTGTTTGATGTAAAATTTGTTTTGCATACACTTGAAGACACAAAAGACACAATGTTTTGTTGTTTGGTCTTGAATGTTTGATTGTTCAAAATAAGTCAAGCACAATTCTTATGGCTGGCCAAGACAATAGTTGTTAATCCCACATGGAATTTCCCCCGAGGCTACGCTATTCAGAGTGGATTCTTAGATGCTTGACCCCACTGGCTCTACCCTTGGCACTCACTTCTCAGGGCAGCCAAGCATCAGTCCCCACAAAAACTCCCCGTGGTGAACTTTGTATCTCTACTAAGAACCGTATGTGTGTGGGCCGCTACCAGAGGTCCGACCTCCTGCCCCAACAACTAGAAGGATTTTGGCTTCTAAAACAAAAAGGTGCTAGTAAGGGCATCGGCTCGTGTGGCCATACATGTGGCACTTTCAGTTCTGTAAATACCACCCAGCCAGTAGGGGTTACGCCCTACAACTAAACAAATAAATTTGATCAAACGGGTTTATGGGCAGACATAGTGTCGGTATGAACTAATCAACACACGTTATCCATAGTTTTCACCATGAATACAGTTGTTTATAGTAGTTCGGAAGAGGTGGGTTTTCCTCGCTACCACTTGGGTTGCTCTCTCCTCACTGGTAGTCCTAATGACCACATGGGGAGACAGACCCTCTAAAGATTAAACAAAAAGAGCCTATTGCTCAAGACACAAAAAACAATGGTTCAATTTTAGTGCACCAATTGAAGTGTTTGATAATCTATGAAAACAAAGCACACAATAAAGATCAAAAGAAAATCCTTGTCAAGGTCCTGCAAAAAAGATTTGTTAGTAATTTGGATTGTTTCAAATAATCACCCCTTCCTGCAAGCACACAAGTTAGGTAAATTTTAGATCCAAAAGACTTTGTGAAATAGGGGCCTTCAACAATGCATTTTGTTGACCAATTCAAATATCTGATTCATCATAAAAAAAAGAACACCTATAAAATTTCAAGAGATTTCCAGAAATGTAAGAAAATCCAAAAAAATTGGTAATTTGCTCCAAAAATTAATTTTTTATGAAAAATCATAAAAAATTCATATAAAATGCAAAATCGTTCCAAAAAATCTAAAATTCTTACTGGAGAGTCCTGATGCTCTTCCAAAGTTGTATAAAAAAATTTCTACAACAAATCTAAGCAGTTTGTGAGATATGAGTAAAATAATGCAAAACCCTAACTTTCAAAGATCCAATTTTTGAGGAATGATTTTGCATCAAATTTAAAATCACAAAGAATAGCTCCTATGTATAATTCTAAGAGATTTCCAAAAATGTAAGAAAATCCGAAAAATTCGCTAACTTTCTCTGAAATTTTTTTTTTTATGAAAACTCATAAAAAATTCATATAAAATGAAACTTTGATCCAAAAAATTTGAAATTTTTACTGAACACTTCTGATAATTTTCCTAACCTACAAAAAAGATTTTATGCCAAAATTCGAAGTCGTTTGTGATATCTGATCAAAATAAGGAAAAAGCCTAATTTTTAAAGATCCGATGTTTAGGGAAATATTTTGCATCAAAATTAAAATCACAAAGAATAGATCCTGTGTATAATTATGAGAGATTTCCAAAAATGTAAGAAATTCTGAAAAATTCGCTCATTTGCTCTCAAAATTAATTTTTTATGAAAATTCATAAAAAATTAAAATATGCTCCAATAGATCTGAATTTTTCTTTGCGAGCTCTTGATACTATCTTCAACCTGCAAAAAAACATTTGGTGCAAAATTTCCAAGACGTTTGTGAAATATGATCAAATCTCTCCAAGATCTTGATTTTGTGTCCAAAACCCTAGCTGCACAAGGTTATTCTCCAAATTGTTTTACAAAACAACAATATAGAGTTAGAAAAATCTACAAAAAACACAGATCTAACAAAAATCCATGTCCCACGAGGCGTGCCAAAATGTATATGGTGAAAATGGATAAAACAATATTGAAAGACTAAATGAATTCAACCACAAAACCCTAGCCTAACAACAACAAAGATCCGCCATAACATATGAAGATTACTTAAGATAATGAAAATCAAATGAAATCACAAAGATTATACCATCACATGTCCAATAGGGTTTGGATCTCCATTCTTCCTATCTCCATTGATCTTGCTTGATATATTTGCTCTCAGATTTTATGTGCATAAGAGCTCAATAAAGAACAGAAATGTGGTTGTAAGTAGGTTTGATTGCATATGCAAGTTCGAAACCATAGTTGGGGCTGAGTGCATAGTGAGTAAGTCAGATTGATTAGAATGATTGATTAGGGTTGATAATGAAGGAAGCATCTTCTTATATAGAAGACACTATAAGAAATTGAGGGATAAGATTGAGAGGTGTAAAAGATAAATGGTCGGCTATGATTAGAGGGTAGGTAAAGGAAATAATAAAATAATGAGAGGGTAGGTAGTGTATAAATTAAAAGATGAATGACATGTGTCATAGGTAGAAAAGGTTAATGAATTAATTAAATAAATAAAGATTTATTTAATTAATAGAAGAAGTGGGATCAATTAAATAAATAAGATATTTATTTAATTTAGGAAAATGATAAATTAAATAGATAAAAGTATTTATTTAAATGAGAAATAAGGCTAGAAGAGGATAAATGAATTAATTAAATAAATAAAGATTTATTTAATTAATAGAAGAATTAGGCTTAAGATAATTAAATAAATAAAGACTGGACAATTTTAGATGTCTACAGTATTTACTGTTAAGTATAGTCATTTTGCAAAGTATATAGATTTTTGAGTCATGACTTTGAAAGTATTTTTTGTCAAACATCTCAACTAATGTCAAAAGGGGAGATTGTTACTACTTATCAAATTGCCATTAGTTTTTATAGTCAAAGTCATACTATATATTCTAGTCAATTAGCACTACCGAATCATGTAGTCGGTACACATAGAGAAGTCGGTATGCACAGTCTAGTCAGTTATAGAGGAAAGCAGTCACAGAACGCAGTATACACCAAGTTGTCTACCAAGTATCTTTTTGAGACTATCGAGCAGTAAAGATGACACACCGAGTTGACATACACTGAGTGAAACGTGTTACCAGATACATTGAACCTAGACATGCATATGAAAACGTGTTACAAGATCGAGGCACATCTAACCGTTATTACATTGGAAATTGCACCAGAAGATTGTGTATGATTACAAGGACAATCTAACCAATGAAATATTTTGTTTAGTTATTCATTTGAGGAATCTTGTTTGTAAGATCAAAGCAATGAATTGGATCACTGTTTTAAGAGATCTATTTATACAGCATGAGTGAAGTGTATGTATGCATGAAGGAAGACTGTTACAGAGACACAAAGGTCACCGAGAAGGTTTTCAGATAACAGTCGAAGAACAGAGTAAACAGAAGGGTTTACCGAGTTACTATATGGGTTACCGAGGTATGCTATAAGCAAGGTAATCTTATTCTGAGCACATAGAATCTGCTATAACATTTCAGATGTAAAGTTGCAGATATTTGTAATGATTTTATTGTAATATTGTGAAGTTGAAAGAGAAACCTTTAACAAGGTAAAAGACTCTAATCAAGTCTATAAATTGTAAAGCCTCTAACCAGGTGCAACATTCAGAATAAATCTTGTAAAATCCTTTAGCAAGGTAGATCTAACAGATCTTGTTACTCCTAACAGGTTATGCTATCAGAAATAGCAAAAATGTAGCTCTAACCGAGCATTCTTTATTATTGCAGTAGTGAAGTTGTGGGTGCCATCCCCACCGCAGTTTTTCTCTCTAACCAAGAGTTTCTGCGTAACCAAAATATATGTGTTATGGAGTGAATCATGTATGATTGTTATCTATTGTTTTAACTTTATTTTATGTTACTACACTATTTTGTTTATGCATAACAGTAAAGTTATTATTCAAGAAAAGTTTTGGAGTACTGATTCGCCCCTCCCCTCTCAGTACATTAGCTTTCCATAGTGGGCCTAACGGTAACACGTTTAACTCGGTGTGTATCAACTCGATATACCATCTTTGCTACTCGGTAGTCATAGAACGTTTCTCAGTAGACAGCTCGGTGTATACGAAACTATGTGACTTGTAACTTCTGTAATCGACTGCTCTGTGCTTACCGACTAAATATTTCAGTGGTAATAACCGACAAGAGTATATAGAATGATTTTGGACATAAAACTAATGACAACTTAGTAAATAGAAACAGTAATGATTTCAACCTCAAAGTGTTTATAGATGTTGATTGGGCTAATAATGTGGACGACTAGAAGAGCACAACCGGTGGTGCATTCTTTCTTGGTGGTAGACTAGTCTCATGGATGATTAAGAAGAAGATTTGTATCTTGCAGTCTATAGAAAAAGCAGAATATGTAGCGGCATTTATGAACTGTACTCAGACAATCTGGATGAAGCATGTATTGAGTGGTTTCAAAGTCCCTATATCTGAACTGGTGAGTATCTTTTGTGACAACACTTGTGCAATTAATATTTCCAAGAATCCAGTTTTGCATGCGAGAACCAAGCACTTCGAGCTGAAGTGTCATTTCTTAAGGGAGAAGTTTTAGAACAAAGAAGTTGTATTGGAACATGTTTCTAGTAAGGAGTAGTTAGCATACATATTCACCAAGCCTCTACCAAAGGCTACATTTACCTATTTAAGAGGTGAATTAGGGGTGCTGCCCCTTCAAGAGGTGAACTAAAGGTATGTGCTCCACATCAGTTGGGTATTGCATTGTCAAATATTTACAAGATTGGTGTGTTGAAGGATGCTACTCCTCAGGGGGAGCAGCATAGTGGAACATGGATGTGTGTGCCTCCACTTTGGCATTGTTGTCAAAGGGGGAGAAGATGTGAAGCAGAGGGATATCTTTGTATATTGCCATCAATGCCAAAGGGGGAGATTGTTGGCATATGTGTAGAGCTTGATGACATGATGATATTGTATGTTGTCATTGATGTCAATATGTTGAAGAGTGAACCGGAATATTAAAGAAAACAAACTGGCAAGACAACCGGTATGATGATATGAACCGGTATATGCGAAGTGGTGAACCGGTATGTTGAAATGTGAACCGGTATCGGGGTTTCTAGTTGATGCATTTTAAGTCTGTGTGATTTGACCAATGACATTTTGTGATGGGCTTGCATTGAGATGAAGATCAGATCATGTTGCCACGTCAGCCTTGTGTGCGTAAGGAATTTCCTTGAAGATCTTGCATGAAGAAGATTGATCCTATCTACCTCGGGAATGTGTGAAGTCTCAATAAATGGTGGAGAGTGCGTAATGGGTTATCAGCTTCTAGAAGCGGCAAAGAATGAACGATGGAGAACATCTTGAGATCTGGTCAAGACTATTTTATTCAATGCAATGTGTTTGAATGGTCAGGATTGGACCAACTGTATTGATAACCTAAATGTTTAGGGTTTAGGGTTTATGCTACCGACCTATCTATTTCCTATAAGATTGATGATGATTTGCATTGTGAAGTTGTTGGCAAATGTTATGTGTTTATCCAAGTGAAGAGATACTTGATTCTTGCCAGACCGAAGAAGTGTGTTGATACCTACAGAGTGTGACTGCCGAAGCAAAGGAACTAAAGTGGATCTGCATTGGCATTGTGTGTTGTTATCAGATCAATGTATTACTTGTTGACTTTTAACCATTTTAGCAGTTGGAAAATCCCTTATCCAGGTAGCTTTAATAGGCTTTTGTGTAAATATTTTAACAGGGTGACTCAATTCAATGAGTTCTTCAAATCCTCTTGTGAGGTAACCTTTAACAGGGTTCTAACCTTTAACGGGGTATTTAGCCATCCCTTAACTAGGTGATCCCTAGCAGGATCAGTTCCTAGCAGAACCTATTTTAAAGTCCTTAACCGGATTAGGCTCCTAACAAAGCGGACTTCAAAAGAGTTCAAAGAACAACTTATGGGTATTCATCCCCACCGTGGTTTTTCCCAGTTGGGTTTCCACGTGAAAAATCAGCGTGTCATGTGTGATGCTTTCCATGTGATGGTTTAGTGTTAAGTGGTAATGCAAGTTGATTCAATGATCATAAGTATTTCTAATGTATTACTTGCTTAAGCTTTTTGGTGAAGTTGTGATAAGGTATTAGGTCTTGAATTGATCTAGGTGTTATCGATTTGTGTTTTTCACAGTCTCACTGTGTTTTACCAATAGTGCCCTAACTTAGATCGGTAATGTTGTTTACCGGTTAGTGCAGTCTCTGCTGTTTGGGTTACGGAGAAATTTTTTGTCTGTACTGATTCACCCCCCCTCTCAGTACCTATTGGATAGTTATTGTTCATCATTATTCATCGGTATTTGCAATATAGATACATGGCATGTGGCCAAGTGGGAGGAGTTGAGGTTCCAGATGTGGCTCGAGTAGGACCTTTAGTACTTGATGCAGATACACAAATGCATGAGCAAAGACAATTTGATTATGTTGCCTACATTGTGGAAAAAATACATGAGGGTTTCTTAAATCTTCAAAATAACCCTGATAAATCTATTAAGTTTTATTCATTATTGATGAATATTATCTTGTTTTATAGACGACCCAGGGGGTTGTGGCTTGAAGAATTGAAATTGAATGTTCATGGTAAAGATGGGAAAGAGAAGCCAATACAATTGTGGGTATCATTGTGGGATTCTCAGTTCATGAGATCCCATTATGTCAAGTTTAAAGAGTTTTTTGTTCAACCACTATACAGACTTGTGGGGTTTCTTGTGATGGATCATTCTCAGAAGAAATTAAAATGTTTCTTAGACCCCATGAGCATGAAGATACAAGGGTGAATCATAATTGGGGTGATTGGTACATATGCCAAGACTTCTCATATGTCAGGGTTTTTGGATTCTAAGGTACTCTCTATGTGCTACCAAAGCCTATGCCAGACCGAATTGCTTACTTGGAGATTGTGAGACAAATGAGTGTCTCTAATGCACATCACTTTGGGGGTGCCCACAAGCAAGTCTTCCTACCTGGAACTTTGCATTTTGGTGATTTCACCATTGTATCAACAAAGGCTTATGAAGTTATTGACAGGAGGTTAATAGAAGATTATAATCTGTATGAGCACACAAGCAGGAAAAATTATGACCCGTAGGGCTATATACACCAGTGCAGAAAATAGAAGAATCTAGGTGATTACTTTCATGAGCATATTGAATCTTTGGATATCTTTGGAAAGAAGGAGTCTGAAGAAGCTATGCAAATTTTTCAAGATTTAAATCAGAAATTAGAAGAAAAAAGATAGAGACTGCAGGAAATGAAGGAAGAAAAAGAAGTTGAAAGTGAATCGGGTGAAAATGAGGTTGTCTCTAGATTTAGAATGCCTAAAAGAGAAGAGGAACCTGAAGCATAGGATCATATTGTTACAAGGATAAATGTTGATGTTGATGTCAGATTGGAGAAGCATAACGCCTTTGTGTTTGATGATGTTTTTCTTAAGTCTAAAGAGTTTAGGAACTTTTTTGTATCAATTCAAAGGCAAGAGATTGAGTGATGCCATCCCTGATATCATCCAGATAATGAGGCAGATTTAAAAGGGAGGATGAAAGTTGAGATTGATGCAGAGATGGCTGTGATTACCCCTCAAAGAGGGAGACAAATGCTTTCAATGGCGGGGATTATTCTTTTTCCTGGCTAGGATTTGAGTGCCTCATACATTTTTGGCAGTTTGTTAAATTCAGAAAATAAAGAATTCAAATTGGATATTCAAGGAGTTGATGATAGTTTCATTGGGTCAAGGTATGACCAATATGAGGAAGCTATGTTGTTGTGGGCTCTTTATCCCCCAAACAAAAGGCCAAAGTTAATTGATGTTTATAAAGCCTTTGTCCACATGATGAAGTTAAAGGTTGGTGAAGTGGATCCCATGGTCACGACAGATATAGGAATTGATATTTCCAAATTAAATAAGGCACATATAAAGATGTTGGTGAAAGAAGCAGGGAAATACAAGTCATTGTATGAAGAGATTTTAAGAAGTACAGGTCAACCTGTACCCCAAATAACAAATGAGTCAAAATTGAAGAAGAAGTGCGAGGAATTGCCTAAAGAAAAGCAAAAAGTTGAAAGAGAAAATGCAGAACATAAGGGCAGACACAACGTGTGTCTTACTGTCAAAGAGATTTGAAAAGCTAAATGGAGTTCTTAAAGACTTCTAGATAGTTTACCAGAAGAATATGGATAATAATATGTCACATGAAATAATCTCTGACAGATTACATATGCTCCTACAAGATAAGAAGGTTGGTCAGACAGACCGTGCAATTATTGAGAAAATTCAAAGACTAATGAAAAAGCATGAGAAGTTTAATGCAAACTTGAAGGTTGAATATGATGATTGTCAGGGAATTGTGCAGCACAGTTTTCCAAAAGTGATGGATGAAACAGGGCAGATTAAGGACAAGAATGTACGGATTATAGAATGTCAATCATTACTTAATGCCTTCCTAGGTATTGCACGAGCTGACACTTTTGACATGGCAGGGACAGTGGACCAGTTGGAAAACTTTGTGACTATAGAGATGGCAGTGCAGGATATCATCTTCAACTCCAACACTTACAAGGATGAGGCCTACCTTCGGCATATTCAGAAATGTGGCTTGTTCCTGGATGGCCAAAGTTAAGTTGTGTAAATTATAATATATTTTGTAATATTGCTAGTTATTATAGCAGTTAGGGAGTTATTAGTTAGGTTTTTGTCAGTTTTTAGTTTGTACTAATGAAAGGGTGTGCCCTTTCATTTGTGTCTTTTGAGTCACATATGTATAGGGAGTCATTTTTGTATACAAGGGGACACAATTGAAAAACCTCCTATCTTTTAGATTATTTGTTGGGACTAGTAGTGTTATGTATGTTAGAATCAATGACAGTCCCAAAAACATTAAGAGGGGGGTGTGAATCAGTGTCTAACCGGTTAGCAGAATATTTGTATTTATTAAGAATTTTGCATCTCAAAACAGTGTCCCGGTAAATAAGAATTAATGCAGCAAATAAGAATAACAGAGACAACATAGAGAACACACCATAACACAAGATATTTAATGAGGAAACCCAGTGTGGGAAAAACCTCGGTGGGATTTGTGACCCACAATATTCACTCACTGGCCAATGAATAAATATTACTTATAATGAGGAAGGCTAGCAGCCTAGAGCTCACTGCTCAACTACAAAATAGAAGTCTCACTAACTTACAAAATGGATTACCAAAATCCAATACAATGTACTACTTCAAATCAGCATCAAATATGTCAGGTTCAGTACTGGTTTAAGCTCATTCTATAACCAAAACCTTCGCTATCAACTATATTACCTTATACAAAATTGCCTTATACTTCTCATCTATCCCCTCTCTCTCTCATATCAAAATGACCTATAAGATCTCATACATATATGAGTCTTTTACAATATGCCATGTTGGCTTTTACAAGAGATAATTACTTTATAAAACAATAAGAAAAAGTTTATTCGATGTTGGCTTGAGTGTTGGTATGCATTGTTGCTGCTACCGATGAAGTGTTTGCTGGTGTATGTAGAAGTCTATTGCCGGTTCCAGTAATTGCCAGTGGGTTTCCAGATGATTGCCAGTTGGTTTCCATCAATGACAACATCAACTATTCTCATAAGAGTGTAGAATGCCAACAATCTCCCCCTTTGGCATTGATGGCAACACTCATGAGAAAAATCCAAAAATTATTCCAAAAACTAAAGTCCAAAAAGTTTCCAAAAAGATGTGCTCCCCTTGAGCAAATGATCTCCTTTGTATAAGTATTTTTCTCTCCACTACTCCCCCTTTGACATCAATGACAAAGGTTGTCAAAAATAGTCAAACGAGTGCAAAAATTTCACCTCAATGTCTGTAACTGGTTGGTTACAATCTGAAAAATATCTACCAAAACTAGATTTAGACTCTGCATAAACCTTTTGTTGTCATTCAAGGTTGCCTCAGTCTGTTGGATTGTGTTGGTGAGATAGTGCATGTGTTCTTCTGGTGATCGCTCTCCTTGAAGTAATGCCTTAGATATTTCAATTCTTTGAGAGATAAGATTGTCCAACTTGGGACCAAGTTTATTTTTAAGTTCCTGGGCATTTGACCTTATCCTTGCCTTCTCTTTTTCAAGTTTCTCTAATTTCTCCTCAAAACCTACCATTTCTTTGTCAAAAACTGATATATGTCTGGATGAACCAATTATATTATCAGCTATGTCATCTATTTCTTTTTGTGTTTTACTGATCTCCTTATCTATGTCCGATGTCAAAAGGTGAGGTTTGCATGTTTCCTTATATAGCTCTTTGCACTCCAAAATTGTAGAGTTAAGTACTAGTAATAATGTATTCAAGTGGTTTGTACACTTCTTTATGGTGTCTTCAAAGAATTTGTTTTTCTCTTTTTCAACTCTCTCCTTAATTGTGTCCTCATTCACCTTGTCAATAGTTATTACATTGTCAGCAATAAATTTGGACAATGTGTCCAATTTATCTAAAGAATCCTTAATATGATCTATGTTACAATTTGGTGCAATCAATTTAAGAACTAGTAAAGTGTTATCAATTGCCTTGTAGGCCAATGCTTTGCAATCTGTTATCTTCTTGATTGAATCCAAAAGTACCTCTGTAACATTGGTAGGTCTGAATTCACCTGTAGATCTGTCGGATGTCTAACCAATTATCTTTATTACCTTTGTGCTTCCATCAGGTATAACCACTTTTCTTGCATTTTCCTCCAGTGGATCATTCTGGGTTTGCATCTCAACCTCCAAAGGTTTCTCAGACTATTTTAATGTCTCTGTGATTGTCAGTTTGTTTGTCTCAATGTGTACCTCTGCCTTAGTTTTTTTTTCTGAAAGTTCAACTGCTGGTATCTCTGTCTCTAGTGACCCTATGCCAGCATCTTTACCTTCAGTAGGTTTTTTAGTTTCTGACGGTTGCTCTGTTTGGGTTGGGATCTCAACTTCAACAGTTTCTACTGGTTTCTCTGTCATGTTGCCACTATCAATATTGTTTGCCTTAACCTCTGAATTTTCCTTATCCACAACAATATTTACTTCTTGAGTATCCAGATTCATTGTAAAGAGTATCTCAGATTCAAGATTTGTATCATCATGTGTAATACCTTCAATGTCAATAATCGGTGGATCTTCTGAGTGTACCAGTGCATTATACAAAGGTGGCGGTACATTGTCAGTAATCTTGATGTTTGGAACTCCACCAATTTTTCCTTTGCCCTTGTCCTTTTCCTTCTGATACACTTTAAATGTCTTTTTAGGTTAGTTCATTTCCTCTTGCTTTTCCTTTTCCACAAAAAATATATTCCAATTATCTGCAGTCTCATCTGCAATCTATTCACTCTTCTTGCCATTAAGATTACTTGCTGGTGCCCACTAGCAAAAATGGATTGGTTAGCCTCAAAAATCAATTCATCAATTTCTTCTTTTGAATTAATAGGATGTACAGCTAGAAGTTTTTCAATTTTCAGTTTCTTGTCTAATTCCATCTTTGTTATCCTTTTTGCTTCTAATCTTCTATAAAGTTCATTAGGTAAGTCATCCACAACTTCAATTAGAACCTTCTTATATATGTCCAAGTGTAAAATAATATTGTTCTCAATGATTTCCTTGTCAGAATCATTAAATGTATTATACTATTTTTGTACATTAGCCAAATTGTTGTCATCAGTTATTTCATTCAACAAATCATTCAAAGAAGAGGTAACCAGTTGTTGTTTCTTCTTTGGTGTTAGTATCTTGGGCGGTCCCTTTACTGCATGTTGTTTCTTTCTCAAAGTCCTTGTTCTCTTAGGTAAAGGAGAGGGTACCGGTGAAGGTTTTCTCTTCCTTCTTTCAACTCTTTTAAATTTTGTTGCCTTCTCACTGTCAGTTCCAGAAGATGTGTCAACCAGTGAAATATGTGCCTCTGGTTGAAGTCCTTCAAGCTCACTAGCCGATATGCCACTGATGTTCATGATATTTGATTTGATTTCCTTTACTTTTTTAGAAGTATCTCTAATGTATTTTTCTCTTTTCTTCCTTTTCTTCAATAGATTTATATCACTCTCAATAGTCTCAGCACTACCAAAGACCTTTTTTGATGGTTCTCTCGGTGCTTCCAGTAAAGCTTTAGCATATGTTTCCAGAATAGTAAGATCTACTTTATATCCCATCTCGGTGACCCAGATAGTTCTAGGGAGTACTGCCTCCATCCATGTCTCATCTCTTTTGATAACAAAACAAATTTCTGTGTCATAATTATCTACTATACTCTGTGGTAACCTTTCTCTATCTCTCATCTTAGCTTGGAAAGTTTTAAAATAATTTGTTATGTTGTTCTCTCTAGCAGTTCTCATGCCGGTAAAAGCTTCCTGTATTTGTTTTCCTACAGGTACATCATAACCAAAGTCTTTGGGTCCTGTACCGAGGATCTCTTTGGTGAAATATAGCATTAAACATACCAACAAATTTCCAAAACAGAATGTGCCTTTCTTGTCTCCCTTAATCTTTTTCAAATTGTCAATAAGCTCATCTTTTAACCATTCACATACATCTATCACTACATTGTTGTTTACCATCTCATAAGCACTGTGTATACAGAGACTAGAAATAGAGTTGAGTCTATTAGCATTTGTGGCCTTGTAACCTAGCACCATACTTACAAATCTCACATTGATGTCCTTAATATTATTTACTCTAAGTGATCTATTGTCAAATGTTGCTCAGGTTAAGCTTATCACTTTGATGTTGGAAATCTTCTTTGTCTTATTAGTTTTGCTGTCGGTTGAGGGTAAACCAGTAACTACCCTAATTGCTTGTCGGGTTATCTTGCAAACAGAATCCAACCATAAGAATTCTCCATGTGCTCTACTCAATACAATCCTTACCACTTCCTCTGGAAATTGAGGGATATTCGGTATCTCCACAAAACCTAGAGTTTCCACAATCTTGTGTTTGGGTTTAACAGCACCATGTTCATCACAAATGACCATAGTAAACATTTTCATTAATTCCTCAAAACCTAGTTCTTCTATATTGCAATGTATATAAATCCTAGGGTCTTCTACAAATGCTACACCTTTAGGAATTTTTGAGAATGCCCCTACAAAGTCATCTTGCTTCACAATTTTGGGAATTATCTTAAACACGGGCCTAGGGCATTTCACATTTTCCAGAATGGTAGGGTTCAGAATAAATTTGGGAGCAGAGGAAGAGGCCATTGAAAAATACCTTTTATTGCCTGAAAATATTCTGAATGAATGAAGAAATCACTTCGCACCTTCGCCTTGAATGCCTTCACTCAATTTTCATGCTCTCAAATAATTTGAATGTTCGGTGAGTCGAAAATGAGGGAAATCGACTGATTTATAATGACATGTCTTTCACCAACCGCATTAAATGATCATCGGTTAAGTGAAAAATTAACACTTCTTCCGGTAAAAAAGAAATCTATCTTCTCATGATCAACCGAGGGTAATCTGCATGATTTTCAACTTGCTGCAATACCCCCAAAAGGTTACTTCTCAATTGGATGAAGAATCTCCTGCCAGTGGAGGATTACTCTATTCTACCAGTGCACAGATAGTTTCATCAACTTTCTGATCTCTCTTCTTAATCCATTGTTTTGAAAATTCTTGTTTTACTTCATCTACCTTTTCTTTGCCTTTCAAACTGGATCCTTTATTGTTTGTCAGCGAAGTCTTGCTTCTACAAAATTTTGCAATATGTCCAATTTTGTTACAAGCATAACAAGTCAAATTATTCCTCTGAATAACCTTTCCATATCCTATGTCAGTTTGTGTTCTGTATTGATTAGATAAATGTCCATATCTTCCACAAACATAGCATTTCACATTCATTCTGCAATTTTTTGAATTATGACCAACTTTGTTACATTTGGAACATTGATTGGTGGGTGCATTAATATTCTGATTATTTCTAAATATACATTGATTTTCTCTATGACCATATTTGTTGCAATTGAAACATTTGTCATTAAACTTATAAGCATTAGGTTGTCTTACCAGTTTGTTCTGATCTAGATTGTTTGCAGTACCGCAACTTTCTCCAACTTCAAATCCAAGTCCATTAGTATCTCCATTAGGTTTCTGACTTTTCAGCATGCCATCAAGCTCCTCTGAACTTTTCTTGAATTTGTCTTTGTGTTTATTTGAAGTAGCCAACTCATTTTCCAGAATTCCCATTTGTCTCATAAGCTCAATTTTATCATGTTGCATGTGAATTAGATATGTCTTCAGCATATCATTTTCATGACTAAGTCTTAGATTTTCATTTTCAGCATCATTGAGTCTCCTAGTCAAGTGTTCTTCATTCTTCTTCCTATCTTCAATATCTTTACATAACCTCATAGTCGTATCTTGCATTTCATTCTTCATATTACTATTTTCTTGTCTCAACTTGTTTGCAAGTTCTCTAAGAGTTTCTTTTTCATCATCATCTTTCTGCATCTTCTCATGAACTTCTTTTCTTTTATTTTGTTCTATAGAAAAGTTCTCCTAAAGTCTTTTAATGAATTCCTGTGCAATCCTTAGATCATCTTCAAGTTTTATATTCTTCAATTTCTCTGCATCATAATCTACAAGAGATCCTTCCAATTATTTTCTTAAGTTCTCCATCTATACCAGTTTCAGAATCTTCCTCAAGTTGTTAGGCTTTTGAAAACACGAGACCACACTCTAATACCAATTGTTAGAATCAATGACAGCCCCAAAGACACTGTGAGGGGGGGGGGGGGGGGGGGGGTGTGAATCAGTGTCTAACCGGTTAGCAGAATATTTATATTATTAAGAATTTTGCATCTCAAAATAGTGTACTGGTAAATAAGAATTAATGCAGCAAGTAAGAATAATAGACACAGCATAGAGAACACACCATAACACAAGATATTTAACGAGGAAACCCGGTGTGGTAAAAACCTCGATGGGATTTGTGACCCAAAATATTCACTCACTGGCCAATGAATAAATATTACTTACAATGAGGGGCCTGCACATCCAGGAATGCTAGCAGCCTAGAGCTCACTGCTCAACTACAAAATAGAAGTCTCACTCACTTACAAAATGGATTATCAAAATCCAATACAAAGTACTTCTTCAAATCAGCATCAACTATGATAGGTTCAGTACCGATTTAAGCTCAATCTATAACCAAAACCTTCATTGTCAACTATATCACCTTATACTTCTCATCTATCCTCTCTCTCTCTCATATCAAAATGACCTATAAGATCTCATACATATATGAGTCTTTTACAATATTCCATGTCGGCTTTTACAAGAGATAATTACTTTATAAAACAATAAGCAAAAGTTTATTCCATGTCAGCTTTGAGTGCTAGTATGCATTGTTGCCACTATCCGTGAAGTGTCTGCCGATGTATGTAGAAGTCTATAGCCGATGCTAATAGCTGCCGATGGGTTGCCAGATGATTGCTAGTTGTTTGCCATTAATGACAACATCAACTATTCTCATAAGAGTGTAGAATGCTAACAATGTAAAGCAGGTCAGTAGAAATAAAAAGTCATTTTGTGCAAGCAATAATATCATGAAGTATTGTGAGTCTGTAGCTTTTGTATACTTTTTTATTCCAAAATTAATATATAAGATTTGTTGTCTTTATCTTCAGATCATTTTATGTTACATGGTGTTGATGAATCAAGTTCTTTGGATAAATCTAGTTAAGATTTGTTGCAATGTTCCATCACATGTTGTTGTCTAGGAAATAGAGTTGTTTTTGTTATTCTTGCAACATATAATGAAACCACTGCATTGATAGTCTTACATATTTGTAAGTTTTTCAAACTGTCTCCAAAGTTGATTGCAAATATTCATCCACTAAGTAACATATAAATTGTCAGATAAGGCACTAGTCTATTGTTATTTTTCTATGAGTGAATCTGGTGTGCATAAGGTCCTTATCAGAGAAACATACATCTTATTTCTATCAGTATTATTTTTTCATAATTAGTTAAGGTTCCAAAAACATTATTTTATAAGCATTCATCCACAATTAATTACGTTCAAGTTTTGAGATTAAAGTAAAGTTAAAAGCACATAATAAAGCACAGTTGCAGGAAACATTTTACCATTCTTGCAAACAACTAATTTGACAAGTTTAAATTCACTATAAAGAAGTATCTTTGTTCTTTAGAGATTAAGGTATACTTGCCTAGGTCTAGTGGAGCCTAAAGTGCAGAGGAATTTGGTCTTCAACCATTCTTGTTCATTGGCCAAGGTTGATTGAGAAATCACTAAGAGATTTGGCAAAGCTCTAGGATTTCCAATCTGTGGTTTTGGGAACCAAAAGAGCTGACCTTGTAGTCAAGGTTGATGATTTATATAAATGGGTGTTATATTCATGTAATTTGGATATTGGTGGTTGATACGTGTTGTGTTTTCTTTATCAGAGAGTGGTGTATGTGAGAATAAGCGAATTTATCTTTCGGTGAGAAGTGTAGAGAAGAGATTGTTGCAAATTAGACAAATGTGCTTAACCGGAATTGTCATTAGACATTTGGAGATGTTATTCCTTCAATTCATCTAAACTGGATTTTTGTTTGAATGTTCTTGTAAGGTAGTGAACCTTCCTTGAGTGTTGTAGCTTTCTAGGTTATTATATTTTGAGCAATGAGCTCTAGACAGTGTGCCTAAATGCATGTGCATTCCCCATTGTAATATTTACACATACTACTACAGAGCATTATCTTATTGTGGGTAGGTTCCCACCGTGGTTTTTCCCTTAACCGGGTTTTCCACATCAAAATATTGGTGTAATGTATGTTGTTGTTATTTTTCTTATCTTTATTCTTGTTGCAGTTGATCAGATTTGAAGTTGTGCTTAAATTGTTTGATCCAGTGAAAACTGATTCACCCCCCCTCTCAGTTTTCCTTCATTGTTGTTGCCAATAGGTATTATTAGCCATATAGGTATTTCCCATAAAAGGTTTGGTGTTTGAGTATGTTGGACCTTGCTAGAACATTGATTGAGTATGCAATTGTGTGCCTTAATTTCCATTGGATGTTGAGAAGTATGCAAATTGAGTACTGACATTAGGCTGGCTTGATCAATACATTCCAATAGAACCTTGATTCATATTCTGACTGCTATATGTAGACCCCATTGAAAATGATACTGGGGGTTGGGTAGCACCTGTGGTAGTGGTATTTTGAGCCACTATTACTACCATTGTTTGTGAAGTAACATTGGGAGTAATTTGGGATGTAACTCCTGATTGAGAATTTTGATTTGACATCATTATATTTTAAGTTGTTGCAACTTGTGTGTTTTGAGATGTACCCTTAGTTGAGCTCAAAGGTATTGCTTTTATTTGTGTAACATTGGGTGTCTAATTCATATTCTGAGTCAATTATGCAAGAACATCCCCGGTTAGTGGCAATCTTGTATCAACCAAAAATATTTCCTTTCTATTTTGTAGTTTCAGCATTTCATTCTTCATTTTCTAACATTGACTCACTGAATCTTGAGTAGTTGGATTTTTTCTTGAGGACTTGATCATCTACCTTATTCCCAAACCGCAAAGCATTTGGATCATTTTTCAACAAGTTATCGCTATCAAATTTCAAGACGGTTTTATGGTACCGGTTGCCTAGACCTATTTGCATTTGTAATCTACTAGATGCCTTCTGTATCTTGTAGAGCCCTGAGCATTGATTCCAATGTTCCTTGGCATGTGGTTGACCTTCCCTTTTATTTACACTTCATCCTTTGGATTTTCTGGAGGAATTTCTTTGGCGAAGGCCAACCTTGTTGTTTTTACACGTTAGGTCTTCTTCTTCGGCATTTGATCCCTTTTTGGGCCGATCGGATCCCCTTGCATCATATAAATCATTGTAATCAAGCATTAGAATAGAGATAAGTTAGGATATTGAACATAAAAGATAAATCTTAAGATTTGAGGTCCCAGTTGCGACCTGTTTTGTAATTAAGCATGTTTTAGCAAGCCATTGAGCTAGTTTCTATAACCTGGTTGTTACCGGTTGATTACAATTAGTTTTCATGATATAATTCATTCATTTTTCCATTGCCTCCATCATATCCTTGTGTTTCCATTGTGTTTACTCTTGCTAACCGGTCCAGATTGATCTCTTTTAGGTCCCTCCTAACCGGTGACTGGATCAAGTAGTATCAAAGTGATCTTTTGTTCTATAGATCATGTTTTTTTGATAAATTTTGTTGTGGGGTGGTGGACCGTGGATCTGACCTGCAACTGCAGAGGACTAGCATAAAGATGACACAAGAAGGAAATAGGAATGGTGGAGCATGTGGGAATGCAGTCCCTGTTGTGATGGAAATATTGTAAGGAATTGCAGCACGGTTGGAAGCCATTGAGACAACCCAGAGAAGAGGCTAACATATTGAAGATGTGAGTGAAGATGAAGGAGAAGAAGCCCCGACAGAACAAGTAAACCCACTGGTGATTGATCCAAATGAAGAAAGGTTTTTGAGGGTTTTGAGTAGGGAGAATACTAAACCTCATTTTACCCCACCGAAATATGATGGAAAGTTGGATTCAGATGAATTGATGGATTGGATCTCAGGGATGGATAAATATTTTGATTTTAAGAACACTGCAGAAGAAAGAAAGGTGAAATATGCATGTACCCAGTTGAAAGGTCATGCATCTCTTTGATGGGAGAATTTGCAGGTTGATAGACAAAGAAGAGGTAAAGAGAAAATCAAGACATGGGATCGGATGGTTGCTAAGTTGAAATCAAAATTTATGCCAGTTGATTATCAAGTGAATTTATTTTGAAAGTTGCAGAATTTGAGGCTGAAGGAATCTAGCATGAAGGAGTACACCGAAGCATTTTACAAGTTGAATATCATATCCAAACATGTTGATGATGAAGTTGAACAAGTTGCAAGATATTTGAATGGATTGCGAATGTCTATACAAGATGAACTCAGTTTGATCAAATTGCAGAGTATTGAAGAAGCTTACCAGTATGCCCTGAAAGTATAAGAGAAGATGAATAAAAGACATGGGTAGAGACAGAGATGTAGAGGTGGAAAGTTTTCTAGAGGAAGATGTCAAGGAGTAAGAGGATATACCAGAGGTAGAGGAACCTATACGGATCAAAACAAGGACAAGGAAGTAAGCAAAGAAAGTAATTCATACCAGAAAGATGATAGAAATTTCTACCAGAGGAGAGAAACGGATGGCTACCAGAATGAGAATTTTGGAAAAGATTACAGAAGACAAAACAAGAGAGTGTTTAGAGGAACCTGATATAAGTGTGGTAGAGAAGGACATTATGCTTTTGAGTGTAAAAAGATAGAGAATACCAGAAGAACAACAGTGGTGGAAGAAAACCCCACCAGCTCAGCTAATAAACCAGAAGATGGAGAACTGTAGATGATGAGGAGAGCTTTGTGTCATACTAGAGGAGATGAAGAGCCTTTGCAGAGGAAGAATTTGTTCAAGACCAAATATAAGGTATCCAGTAATTGTTGTAAAGTTGTTATTGATAGTGGTAGTTTGGATAAGCTTGTTTTAGAAGAGATGGTGAATAAGTTGAATTTGGAAAGATTGAAATGCCCTAAGCCTTATCAAATAGAATGGATTCAGGACGCTCATAAGTTGTTAGTAAGTGACCAATGTTTGCTAAAATTGAAAATTGGGAATTATCATGATGAAGTCTTGTGTGATATTATGCCTATGGATATTTGTCACCTTTTGTTGGGTAGACCTTAGCAGTTTGATAGATAGGCAGTACATAATAGGGGGAAGAATACATACACTATTGTGGCCAGTGGGATGAAGCAAACCTTGTTACCCTTGGAGGAACCCTTGAAGAATGAAGTCTGTATGAATGCTAGAATCTGTTCGGTAGATTAAAGGAAATTCTTGGATGGATTGAGACATGAGAATGTGTGTTTTTCCTTAATTATTAAGAAGACTAAGAAACCAGAACCGAAAGGAGAACACCCGAAAGAGATAAAATATTTGTTGACAGAATATGAGAACATCATTTCAAATAATGTACCTGATGGATTTCCACCTGTGAGAAGTATTAGTCATTGCATGGACTTGGTTCCTAGAGCTAGTTTGCCTAACAAAGTTGTACAGCGGTTGACACTGACAGATAATGAAGAACTGAATGCAAAAGTGCAGGATTTGTTGAAGAAAGGTTTGATCAAGGAGAGTCTGAGGCCTTGTAGAGTACCAATAGTATTAGCACCTAAGAAGAATGGAGAGTGGAGAATGTGTACTGATTCTAGAGCAATAAACAAGATCACAGTGAAATATCGGTTTCTTTTGCCTAGGATGGATGACATAATGGACTGTTTGAGCGGAGAAAAATACTTTACAAAGATAGATTTGAAGAGTGGATATTATTAGATCAGGATCAGAGAAGATGATGAATGGAAGACAACACGAATGAAGGATTGTATGAATGGTTGGTGAATTAGTCACTGGTGAGGAGGGACCTCAAAGAGATCAATATGAACTGATCAGTAAGAGTAAACACAACAGGAACACAAAGATATGATGGAGGCAATGCAGAACAAATTGTTTTATTGTATGAAAATTGATTACAACCAACTGGGTTACAACGTATCGGCTCACAAGCCTGGTAGAACATACAGAATAAGTCACAATCAGGACCATGAATCTTGAGGTATATCTTCTACGCGCAGTCTAATATGAAATTATAATTATATATATTGATCCAAAGGATGCTATCAGCCCAAAAGGGATCAAAACCCGAAGAACAAGACCGAGAATGAGTAATGGTTGAATTATGTGTTTGAGACTAAGTGTAAAAGTAGCAAAGAACTGATTATAAATCAAGATAGAAGCGTCGGATGAAGTTGTGCACCTGGATCTGGTTATGATATGTCAAGCTGAAGCTGCCCTGCAAATTTGAGGAAAGGTTGCTAGGACCATGTTGAAAGTGCACACGGTCCTTCAAAAAATCTGCGAAAGGAAATGGGTTTTTCCGCCTCTGCAAATGGAGTCCAAATCTGCAAATACACCTACAACCTACACACAAAAAAGAGAGGAAAAGATGTTCAGATTGGGGGTTTTCCTTCAGGTCAAACCCCAATTTTGGAATTAAACAAATGATGAAATAAAGTACTTGCAAGTAAATGTAAATGAAAGATTGAAATGTAATTCACCTCAAGGGAGGTTGTGATAGAAATTTAGATAGAATTGCTTGTGTGAAATTGAATGTTGAAAGGGATCTCCTCTTCAATGGTTCAATCCTTGACTTGATTGCAACACTTAGCCTTGAATCAAGACTTAAGATGCTCAATGCTTGAAAGGAATGCTTGAATGCTTGAATTCTCTTCAATGCTTGATTGCTTTAACTTGTCACTTATGGAGACTTGTTCTCCAAATGGGAGGGTGAATGCAACATATATTCGTCAATTAGGGTTATTGGACTGATTTTTTTGTCATAGGACAATAGAGGGAAAGTTTTCCCACTCAATTTTCAAAGTTCAAGGCACAATTTGAATCAAGGGGCCCTAAGATAGGGTAGGGACAGAGGTACCATGCCTCTACCCTGCCCTTATCCAGGATAGAAAATAGGTTCTAGGACATGAAGGTGTGGAAAAATTTTAGTTTTTGAGGATTGAGAAAGTCTTGGGTCTCTGATCAAGCTTGGGAATTCAATTCACCAATGTGAGGACCCTAATGTGGTCTA
Source organism: Cryptomeria japonica (assembly GCF_030272615.1). NCBI lineage: Eukaryota > Viridiplantae > Streptophyta > Pinopsida > Cupressales > Cupressaceae > Cryptomeria > Cryptomeria japonica. The sequence continues at coordinate 513,824,698 of NC_081408.1, read as the reverse complement.
AAATTGAAAGGATCACAATTTATGACACTACATTTAGCTCCCACTTTAGCAGGATTATAATCTTATGCCAATACTGCCAGTAAAGTACAAGGAAACAAGATTGAAAGACTTCTACCACATCAAGGAGGAAAGATACACCAAGCCCCTAGTGGACTAAGGATCTTATGACTTTGATTGAAAAAGTAAAAGAGAAGATCGAGAAGAGACAACCATGACTGCAAGTAGCAAGGTTCCCCTCACTATGAGTCATGAAAAGCAAGGATACCAAAATTATAGAGCGAAGCCAAGTTCACTAAGTAATTTTAAGTATCATGAAGGAAAATATGAGTGGAGTGTATGCTCCCACATTAAAGAGATCACGTACACCTTATCAGGAGAAATTTATTTCAGGTAGGATACACCCAAGAGAGAGAAAAGAGAGGGAGCAATTTATCGCAAGGATTTAGCTACCAATTGAGGAGTAAACCCAAGGATAATGAACACAAAATATGAGGTAGTTTTTCTTTCCTCGAGGTCAGTATGATGTATGATAACTCATTTATATCATATGTATATATGTGCATAGAATAATCATCATTCCCCAAAGAAAGGAAACCACCTTGGAAGAAAGGGAATAGAAGATGTCTTTTGAGTCAACATGAAAGAGACCAAAAGAGATCTCAATGCTTTGCATCATCCTCAAGTAGATATTACTAGGGAACATAGAAGAATATGGATACACATAGAAGGATGATAACAAAAGAGAAAGAAAAGAAAGAGAGGGAGAAGATCTACAGTGCTAGTGTTGCTAATCTAGCATGACATCCACCTCCCAATCTTGTTGATCACTATTTTGGGAAGGTGGGGAACATGCCAGAGGAATGACATCAAGCATAGAAGATGGAGCTATCACAAGATCCAAATAAGGACTATGTTCATGTGCTAAGTCACTTTGTTCATTTATAGGAGCTAGGATTAGGGTTTTTGAAAATTCTATAGATAACTGTTTGTCCACATCAACATATTCATAGTCACTATCAGAAGCATTGGGAGTTGTATTGCCATCATGAATAACGTTTTCACCTATTTCCTCATCAAGATTTACAGAAAGAGCAGATCGCGCATGAAAAGAAGTAAAACCATCACATGTTTTTTGAAATTTATGATTAGGAGATTTAGGTTGAACATCTTTCTTAGGAGAAAAGGGAATCATGTCAATTTTTTCAGTTCTAGGAGATTGAATATTTTGAGGAACAACTTCACGAGCTCAAACACAACGTCTTCATCAGTGTTCTCTTGCACAATGATTTCATTGAGTCTTAGCGGAAGGCTGAGAATAAGGAGGAACATTTGTTGGAGGAATATTATCCTCTTTGATAATTGAAGGTTTAGGTTGAGGTATTTTAGGTTGAACGAGATGAGGGGTAGGCCTCTTCTCTCTATAAGAGGAAGGAGGTGGAATTATGCCATATAAAGGAGGAATTTTTGGTGTAGGAAGGAGACCGGGGTCATCATGAGGTGGTACAGGTCTAACCTTAAGAGGAATGTTGTTGGTCTTCTTAGGAGAAGGTATAGTCACATCCATAGGAATAGGTAGAGGATCTTCCTTAGGAGGAAGATTAGTTCTATCCATTAGGGGAATAACTTCATCTTCAAAAATGATAGGAATGTCAAATGTTGGGGATCTAGGTTGACTCAAGGATAAAATCATATCTTTCTTCCATTTTTGATAAGATTGGAAAAGAGCATCGCTCCTTGGTGGAAGAGATTAAAATTGTTTAGGCTAAAATAAATCAATAGGAACACTAGGGCTTCTTTCAGAAGGGCGAAATAAGCTATGGTTCACGGTTATGATTTCTTCATTATGAGGAAATTTCAAGAACTTATGAATTATAGAAGCAATAGCCTTCATGGAAGATAGCCAAGGGTAGCCCAACTTCACATGGAATTGCTCAGAAGAAGGAATAACAACAAAATTGACATCCATAGATTTAGTGTGAACTTCAACATGAAGGGAGATATAACCAATGGTAGGACAAGAGAATCCATAAAATAACTTCACAACCACCTTAGAATCATCATATATTGGTTATGCAATCATAAAGTGAAAAGATACTCCTCAGTGATAATGTTAACCATGCAAGAGGGATCAAAAAGAGTACCATGACAAGGTATATCCTTAACCCTCGCAACTATGTATGAAGGGCCATCGGGTGCTCTAATGGTCTCACTAGGGTCAAATGTGATAGAAGGGTCCTTAGGTGTCACTTGTTTCTCTACCATGTTCACCAAATTCAGAGCCGTAGAGGTGAAATCATTAGGAGAAAAAGAGGTATGTTTAGTCTCAATCATGTTAGAGGTATGAGAAGGCAAAGGATCAGTGAAAATCTTAAGATTTTGATTAGGAGGAGCTACTGATTTGTTTCCCTTATCATTCACACCTACTACAGATATAGTATTATTATCAAAAAAGTCTTGAATCTTACTTTTCATTGGAAAACATTTCTTAGTATCATGACCAGGTTGACGATGAAATTGACAAAAGGAATTGTTATCAAAATAAGGGGATTCAAGCTTAGATGGATCAATTGGCTTTATAGGAGGAATTTTGATAACATTTCTTTGTAACAACTGAGACATAATAATATGTAAAGATTAATTCAAAGGAGTAAATTGTCTTTCTCTTTTGAAAAAATTAGAAATAGAAAGCACACCTGTTGTAGCATTCACATTGTTGTTGTTGATTGTATCATTGAACTTGATGAAGCTTTTTGTTGGTTTGAACTTCACAAATGGTTGTTGAACACTCTCCCCCTTATCACTCAAAGCCATAGGAGTAGATTGCTCCATTTGACTCACATCTAGTTGATAATTGTGGAGTGTTGCGCATAACTGTGGAAAGGAAGTAAACTCGGATAAAAGAAGTTTTTCCCTAATATCTTTTTGCAAATTAGAAATGAAAATTCATTGAATATCATTATCAAGTACATGAAAAGAAATTTGAGCACACAAATGCTTATATCTACCAATGAAATCAGACACTTTTTCTTTAACACCTTGTTTACAATGCATTAAATCAGTCAAAGTGATTTTAGGACCAATGTTATTTTGAAATTGTTGGATGAAATCATTTGCTAATTGTTGAAAAGAAGTGATGGAATAAGAAGGCAAAGAGAAATACCATTGTAAAGCCTTATCTCTTAATGTTCTTGTAAACAGTTTCGCAAGCAATCTTTGATCATAAACAAAATCAGTACACAAGGTTTGAAATGTTTTAACTGTTGGAAACCAATAACACTGAGAGCGGGGGTGAATCAGTGTTATATCAAAATGATAAGTTTTAGCCTTATTAAATCATGCATACACCAACCGGTATACCAGTACATACAAAATTGAAAGAAGTAAAGAAACCAATAAGCTAATCATATAAATGAGAACCATAACACACATATTTATATGTGGAAAACCTCAAAGAGGAAAAACCACGGTGAGATTTGTGATCCACAATATCAATCGATTGGCCATATGAAGAGATATTACAAAATATGAGGGTTTGCACTTGCAGGAAGGCTTATAGTCTAGAGCACACTACTCAATCACAAAATGATCCTCACTAACTACATAAAATTCAAGACTACAATCCAGAGAAGTGTGAACTGCTAAGATAGCATCTTCTATGTCAGAATACAGTTCTGGTTTAAGCTTTGTATGTTCTAGTCTGAAACCCTAAACCCTTTACTGGAATAACCCTTACATAAATTTCCTCACATACATGATCTCTCTGATATATTTTGCATCATATTACATTGCATATCCATAATATCCTATCATATGTCTCTTATCTATATATATATCAAAATGATCTATCAAACTGTTCTATATACCCTATACAATTTGAATGCCTTATGTCAGCTTACAAAGATATATACAATATCAAATTATATGTCGGCCAGATAACATAAATGCATAAACATTAAAATCAATTGTCGATGCCAGATCCAAGATATGTCGGCCTCCAATACTGATAACCTTTACTAAACCATGTTGGTCTGCATTGCCGATAACCAAAGAAATCCTTATGTCCTGCTGGTGTCTGTGCCGGTGAAGTATCTGTGAAGTGCCTACTGGTACACCATAGAACCAAAACATGAAGTCAGAACACAATACCATGTTGCCATCAATGACAACATAGTGAAACCAATCAATTAAGTGTCAATTGCCAACATTAACATGTGTAAGAGGATCACCTTTTTCATTATAGAGTTCCAATTGAGGGATCTCAACATGCTTAGGTTGCACGACTTTAACAATATCAGGAGAAAGTGGGCTCGCAACATCAAAGGTGGGCACACTAAACATGGATTGACTCATAGAAGCAATTTGTTGTTGTAAGGAAGACATGGTTTGAGAAAGATTGTTAAACTTCGATAGAAGAATTGATGTTAGACATGGTTGATTGAGAAGGTGGTGTGATGTTATTGAAGGAAGGCATGGATTGAGAATAAGGTGGTGGGACATTATGATAAGTAGGCATAGGTGATGATTGTGTAGGAAATGAGACATTCAAAGGAGGAATAAAATTATTGAATGAATTGCCCCCTTGTGTCACATTGATTGGTTGAGGGATAATAGGAATACTTATGGAAGACATAGGTAAAGATGGAGGATTAAATGAAGAAGAGGGATTGCCCCCATGACCAATAGTTGTAGGAATGATATTTTGAGTTGACATAGACATGATGTTTGAAGTGAAAGTAGGAATACTAGCCATTGAAATGGTCAAAATAATAGAAGAATTGATTTGATTTGAAGGTTATGAATAACCTAAGTTCTTAGCACAACTCGTGATAGACATGACATTGGAATCAACAATATGAGCAATGCAACACAATATATCAATTTCATTCTTATCACTTTTAATCATGCATTTAAGGCCTTCAATTAATGGAAGAGCTTCACTATTAGGGTACTCTTGGGACATCCATTGTTGAAAGTTATCAAATTGATTATCCAATTTTGAAATTTGATCAATGGAAACTCTAGTCAAAGCTTCTTCTTCATCATGGGATTCATCAGTGGGAAAGATAGAGACATGATTAGGATGGGAAGAATTAGCATTATCCTCATTAAAGAAGTCACCCAAATTAGGCTCCATGTCCTCGGTAATTAAACCTTGGGAAGCCTTAATTCTAATGTTTCATCTAACAGGGATAGGGTAGGTAGGACTAATAGTGGTAAAACTCATGCATTAGAGGGAAATTTGAAATTTTGAATTTGGAACAAACCTTGCAAAATTGATTAATGCAAAATTTAAGAAAATACTGATTAAACAATTTGAACTTTGTTGGAAGAAGAGGATGACACAATTTCCAAAAATGAAAGGAAATTGGAATTTTAAAATTAGGGCCAAGGGAATACCACTTAATTTTAAAATGAGGGCAGATTATAATTAACCTCTTAAATTTTAAAAAAAATCTTGAAATTGAAAATGTTGAATTTTGGAGGTATTTTTGATGTTAGAGGGATCAAAAATAAATAAAATCAGCCAATCTGCTAGATTTAGGCTATTAAATACAATCAAAACAGTCTCTCAAAATTTCAAGAAAAAAGTCGAGGACTGTGTGCATTCCCGACCAACTTTTTTCAAAAATTTCAGGGTTGAATATCACAATGATTTTAAAGCTAACCCCAAAAAATTGACAAATTTTACAATTTCGAGATAGGCGAAATGAAGGTTCAAATGTGGAAATATGACCCTATTAGGGTTTTGAAGAAAAAGAGGAATTGGATTGAAAATTTGAAAAGGGTCAAACCTAAAGGGGAGAGACACCTTGGAGAATGTTTAGAAATATGAATTTGACTGAAATTGATTGAGATTTGCACAAAATCCAATTAAATTTTAAATTCGGGTTTTATGACCTAATCATTTAATTTTTGAAATTTTGAATTTTGAAAAAGGAGGAAAATTAAAAACTTTGAATTGTAGGACAGAAGATTAGTCTGAAAACAGTCACAAATTTGAAAATTAAATGGAAATTCAATTTTTGCATGATTTCAAGATTTTTTTTTTTAAATTAGGGTTTTGACAATTAACCTCTTAATTTTGTGAATTTGATTTGCAAATTGAACAATGCAATGAAGAAATTGAATTTGACAAACAAAGCAATTTTTCAGATCTAAGACAATAACAAGCAATTTTTGCAAAACACAAGTTCAATTTCAATTTTAAAAACTAGGGTTTTTTAATGAATTAACCACTAAGTTTGCAGAAAAATTAAACTTGCAAATGAAAAATATGCAATGATTTTTAGAATAAAGCATGTAAGATGTTGGGTTCACCAAAATGTGATGTTGGAAAAAGGTGAATGATGGAGATCAAGAGGAAAGCTTTTCTTCCCTTTGAGAGATGAAATTTTTACTTCAGATTTCCCTTCAAACACATTTTCCACATTACATTGGAAGAGGGGGGAAAATACACTAAATTCAACCTCTAGAAAAGGAGATTTAATTCTGAGTGATATAAGAGTGGTAAGTGAATCCCCTCTTCTAAGATTGAGATTTGAATTGATTGAATTGTGTACTTATGATCAAGTGGAAAAGTGACAAAGATCTGATTATAACTCGAGATAGAAGCATAAGATGAAGTTGTGCACCTGGATCTGGCAATAATATGTCGAGACAAAGTCATCTTGCGAATTTGAGGAAAGTTGTCCGGACCATGGTGAGAATGTACACGGTCGTCCAAAAAATCCGCGAAACAAAAAGGGTTTTTTCGCCTCTGCAAATGGAGTCCAAATCTGAAAGTACAGTTGGGCACTTGCAACCTACACACAGAAAAGAGAGGAAAAGGGGTTGGGATTGGGGTTTTTCCTTCATGTCGAACCCCAGCTTTGTAATTAACCAAATGATGAAAGAAAGTACTTGCAAGTAAATGTAAATGAAAGACTGAACTGTAAATCACCTCAAGGGAGGTTGTGATAAAAATGTTGATAGAATTGCTTGTATGAAGTTGAATGTTGGAATGAATCTCCTCTTCAATGGTTGAATCCTTGACTTGAATGCAACACCTAGCCTTTAAGGGAGACTTAAGAATGCTCAATGTTGGAAAGGATTGCTTGAATGCTCTTGAATGCTTGAATCCGTGATCTCATGTATGTGTGATATGCTTCTTCAACCTATCCAACTTATGCAAATGGAAGGGCAAATGTGACTTAAATACTTGTCAATTAGGGATAATTGACTGATTTTCCATCATAGGTCGACATTGGGGGAGTCTTCCCGCTCAATGTGCAACCTCCAAAGCACATTTGAAAAGGGTCTTTCCCTAAAAAGTGGTAGGGGATAGGGGTACCACACCCCTTTCCTAAGAGAACAGGGGCGGCACGCCCCCGTCCTGCCCTTTTTTGCAGGACAGGATGCAGTCTAGGCAGTGCAGAGGGCAAGCAAGATGCGGTTCTCAAGCATTGAGCAAGTCTCTAGTCTCTGATCAGGCTTAGGGATTCGAATCACGTGCGTGAGGACCCTAATGTGGTTGACAATTGCAAGGGTTACAATTTCATGACACTACAGTTTTCTATAAAAGGAATTCAAGGCTGATTGGCAAAGGGTTCTGAAATTGTATAACCCGCAAATACTTTTAAATAAGCTATTCTAATCTTATAGTCTTTTCAATGTTGTTTGAATTGTATGTCCACATATCATTGAATGAAATGAAAATCTCATCATATTTTGTCTCTCTGTTATATTTTCTTGTCTCTATGATTCTTGTTTATCAAGGATGAATGGGTATTGTCTTTTCATTTACATGTGAATGTGTAAATACATAGTTAAGGTTCTTTTCAAGGAAAAGATTAAATTCTTACTATGAATTGCAAGAGATAAGTGGAATGACAAATATTTTAGAAGTATGATTCATGGTGTGATATGTTGAATAATGATGTAAGGCATCTTTATTTGGGAATTAACTGTGGAAGTGTTAAATTCATTGAATATTGACTCGGTGACCTTAGGATAGGCACTGGTCTATATGTTGTCGTGATTTTACAGATACCATTTATTTGAGAATTATCAACCATTAGGTTTACTTTTAGTTTTGTATAATTTATGTTCTCTTTTATCTCAAAAGCCAGTGTAATTCACAGATATCGAGGATAGATTGATGCCCATGAGTAGCTTATGTATATGTGTATTAGTGAATAGATCTAAGATTTTTTTGTTTAAGGGATTTTGAATATAAGTGTGTTATTTTCATAAACATCCTATAGGTTCACCCGCCTAGGTTTTGTAGAGCCTAAAGTGCAGAAGAATTCCTTTATGTCCTTGGAATTCTTGTCAATTGGCCATTTAGCTTGGAGTATTAAATGCAACAAAGTCTTGAATCATTTTTGCTCCAGCTACTAGATGGAAAACAACAATAGGTCATAACCTCAGGGGGATGCAAAACATGGTATAGTCCAATGTGGCGAATCAAAGCAATATCTTAGGAAGTAGTTGATTCTGTAAGGCTAGTCCACTTGGCCTATTCTGACGAATCCCAAGAACACCGAGAATTTCCTACATAAAAAACAAATTATTGTTAACCACAATGATTCATTTTCATGACAAATTGGAGAAAAGCAATGAAAATTATCACGATTCAAACATATGCGAAAAAGATAAGCCTTTTGTGAGATACTTATTACTAATGCGAAAGAAAAAAAATGAATGCGCAAAAGTTAACACTTATGCGATACACTATGGACTAATGCAAAAAAGTTCAGTCTAATGTGACATAGTTATAACTTATGCAAAACATATGACATGTGCGACATGCAAATGATTAATGTGAGATATTTAGCAGGAATGTGAAAAAACTGACATACACATGTGAAACGATTAAAAATTGGAGCTTTGACAAATTTTGAAAAAATTGGAAAAATAGGCAAAAATTGATAAAAATTTTGGACAAATTCACCATGCCTCCAATGTCGACTGGATGCTAGTAAGATCAAACTTTCTCAGACAAGTGTTGTCATGTCCTAACACTTGCCATCATCCTCAAATCGCTCACAAAAACCTTAAAAGGTGCTCTAGATGCTATGAACTCAAAAGAATGCAAATGAGCCAAATGAGGGTTGGAATTTTTATTTATAGCCCAAAATTAGGGTTTTCCCCTCCAAAACAGTTGTGATCCCCCTGAACTTTGAAGCACTTGCAGGTCAGTCAAACGACCTCAAAGTCACATGAAACTGGAAACTATTACTCACTAGAATGGTATTGTTAAATTGGTCTTAATTCATTAAAAAAAATCGACAGATTTTCCAAGGAGGCATAATTACATCTTGCTATCATCCAATTTTCTTTGAAACAATGTTGTTCCAACATTGTCTCAAAAAGGGGTAAATGTAGACACTTAAAAATGTCTCATCGCTAACAAACTAATTATTCATCTTTATTAGTTAAATAATTCTTTAATTAATTAATTAATCTATTTTTTTTCTTTTGAATTGATTTAATCATCAAATCTACATTATTAATTATTCAATTTCTATCTTAATCACTTGATCATTTAAACCCTTTCTTAATATTAATTAAATTTTTATTATTTAATTAAGTGTGATTTAATACCTTTAATTAAATAATCTTTATTATTTAAATAAATTCAATTTTCTAGTAATTAAATAATTTCTTTAAATTACTTAATTAACTAATTCATTATTTTTAAATATTCACAATTCAAACCCCCAAATTCTAATTTCATCTAATTTCAAATACAAGTGCGTTTCAATTTCATGATTCAAAAATCTAAATTCAACTCAAATCAAAATAAAATTGAATTTCAAATCAAAAAATCCTACGGCACATGCTAAAATCCTAATTGGGCAATCAAATTTGTTAGCTTAGTTAACTCCCTAATCACCATTTTCAACTCTCAATTAGCTTTTTCTAACAATGCAATCAATTCAATGATCTCCCTAGTTAACTGTGTTAACTAATCTATCTATCTAGTCATCTAATCAATCTATTTTGATGACTCATCAATCAAATGAATTCATCTCTCAATCAATTCAGTTCAACTATCAATCAACATTTTTAGATCACTTCAGTTCCACCTCTCAATCAAGCTCCTTCCAGAATCTATAAATTCAGTATCCTTCTCCCATTTTCAACAATCACAAACTTTGAATCTTTGTGTCATTTTGTAGGTTGATAATTGCAACACTGAGAGCTAGCATCATCCAAAGAAGAGAAGGATAATGGAAACCATATTGCAAATAGAAATTTTTTCATTTGATTAATTTTCTTATTTGCAACCTTTTATTGATTTATGTTTAAGATTTGTTAATTAGTTGGGCTTTTCACACTGAGAGCCAGCATTACCCAAAGAAGAGAAGGATAATGGAAGCCATATTGCAAATAGGGAGTTTTGCATTTGATTAATTGTCTTATTTGCAAGATTTTATTGATTTATGTTTAAGATATGTTAATTAGTTGGCTTTTTGTGATTTCCCTTACCCTAATTCGCTTATTAATGATGATTTTTGACGTGAAAACAATATATATACATACATACATACATATATATATATATATATATATATATATATATATATATATATATATATACACATGTATATATGTATATACATATACATATACATACATATATGTATATTGTAGTACAATTCCTCATTTGAACTTATTAGACTCATATTTTATTATTGTTTACTTTCAGTGGATACATTACCATGATGTGTTATTTAGACTTATATGACATTATTTCATGCTTTATTTGGATAGGAGATGCATAATTTATTTGCAGTATTTCAGTACTTGTGATTTACGGCATTTTATGGATTATTGCTCTGTACTGACACTTTTCTTTATCTATGCAATATGAAATTATATGTGGTGTGTCTGAGAGTGTATTGGATGCAAGGGGATGATTTTCCTTCACTCATTTCGGTGAGATAGGGAACGTCATGATTCTCCTTCATCGGTGTGTATGTCATGTTTTCTATATTATATATGCATGTGTGGTTCGGTGATGCAGGATATTGCAGGTACAAGTACCGGGTAGGTACGGGGTATCGTCTCCACCGGCTTCATAGGTCTGAGCGTGCCTTATATTTTTCGATGGAAGTGGAGGAGATAGTAGTTGACCCTATTTTACTCATTTACACTCGTGTGAGTGTCGTCAGTTGGTCGTCCTGTCAATTAGTTCGGCCTTTGTATTTTGTCGTTTGATCTTTTTATGAGTATTTGCTTGAAGATTTGTTCAGTTTGTGTGTTTTAGTGGATTTGATTAATTAATTAAGTTTATGGAGTTATCTCATAGTTGAACTATGTATGCATTGAGATTATAAATTCAATTAATTAAAAGAAGTTATTAAATTAAGATTGCAAGCTGCATGATATTAGAAATATATTTTATTTAAATTTTAGTGGAAAAATAAATTAGATTAATTGTATTTATTGTTTCCTAGAATTTTAAATAAATAAATGAATAAATGAATGAATAAAAGAATTCATTAAAATTATAGCATTGCTTTAATTTATTTATTTAGAAAATTAATTAGAGTTGCATGAGAAAAGAAAAGAAAGAATAATGATTTTTAATTATGGCATGTTAGCTTATCTTTTATTAGAAAAATAGAAAAGAAAAGAAAATTGCTTTTATTAGTAAATTTAGGTTTTTGGGAAAAAGATATTCAACCTAGAATTTTAGTTTAAAAGGGGAATAGGTCTTTTTTTTTAGGGATACACAGGGAACAAGTCAGGGATTTAGGTGGAAATTTATTTGGAAGCTTGTTGAAAAGATTAGGGCTCTTCTACAGATTTCTTCCAGGAAAGCTATACCAGGTTGGGTGGCTTCTTTTGATTATTGTTTTAAGAAAATATATCTATTTCTTCTATCTTCTAAATGATGTGTGTGTTAAGATGATTGTCATATCCTGTCTGATTAATTCTGTTCTTAGTTAAAGTCCATACCTGAAGTTAATTTCTAGTTTAATGGAAATAAGTTATTTTTGGGTGTTTGTGGATTAAATTTTGAGAAAATTGGAAAAATTATTATAGCAATTATTGCCAAGATTTTTATTATGAATGGAAATTGCAAGATTTGAGAGGTGTGGAATTTACCAGAGAAATCATTCCCTCTTGTTGGGTATTTGTATTATTAATTTTGGACAGTGATTGTATTCCCTTTACTATCACTAAGGTTTAGCCAGAGATTTAATTATCTTTGTTATTTATTCTAGATGTTAATTTAGTTTTATGTATCCCTGTTAAATTTTGGAAATTGCCATAGGAATAAATTTATTTGTGAACTAAATTTATTGATTTTATTAAATATTATGGGAAACTTGTATTAATTAAAATTTTAATTTGTATTAATTAAGTTATGGGGATTAAAATTTTAATGTGGTATTTATTTTGGGAAATAGTTTTTATTTTATTAAACTGTTATTATTTTATTTTTTAAAAAAATTAAAAAAAAATATAATTTTTTTTTTTGCATTGGGGGAGGCGGCAGCCTGCTACCCCACGGTAGCAGTGCTACAAAAAGGTAGCAGCGCTACCCCAAGGTAGCACCTACTACTGAACGGTAGCAATGGTAGCAAGGGGGAGCTACCAACAAAATTAAAACGACGTTTCCTCAGTAAATTGTCCACCGAAAATTATATTTTCGGTTTCCTAATTTAGTTTTATTTAATTGTTTTATTTGTTTTAAAAAAAAAAAATTTATAAATATATATATATATATATATATATATATATATATATATATATATATATATATATATATATATATATATATATATATATTGTGGTTTTATTGTGTTATTTTGGAAATAAAAAGATATTGTAAAATTAAACTTCATTTTATTATATATTTTTAATGTGATTTAATTATATGATATTATATTCGATGGGTATATATATTTATGTAATTTTATTATATTATTATATATATTTGAAATTTGAAATTTAATTTAGATTATTGGTATAAGCTAATCGGATTTAATTAATCATGAGCATATAATTAGGGGGTTAATTTTTATGTGATTGATTTACCCTTATTGGACAAATGACAAATTGATTTCTTTGTATTAACATAGTTGTATTTTCTTATTTTCTGGAAAATCTTTAATTGCAAGTTATTTATTTATTTGATTGTTTTAAGAAAAGATTTCCTGTATTAGGATCTTGTGTAAATGGTGTTTGCAGTCAAGCTTAATTTCATTGCAATTCTGGTTGAGTTGTCATTATGTCATATGTTGTTGTATAACCTTATTAATATGAGCCATTGTGTGTTTTATCCAAATGGTCAATCTGGAGTTAGTGATTGTGTATCCTTCACCTGTGGTTTGTCAGGATTAGTTATGGTTGTCTGTTTCACCATAGAGTTCTCATAGAGAGACCTTTCCTGTTAGTGTCCTATGAGAGAGAGTGGCTTTCGAGCGGGGGTCATGCCCGAAGTGGATGACAAGATAACCTATCGAAAGTCAGTTAAAAAGTGATAACCTAATAATTGATTAGGGGGTGGGTAGAATAAATATTAATTAAACTAATGTACCTCGTGCATAGGTGTAGTGCTTGTACAGGGTTCATAATGTTACAAGAAGGCTTGGAATGGCAAACTTACCACCTTGTCTTCACGAAAGGATCGGTAGGGTCCGCATGAGACTTAGTTGGAGCCGGAAGTCGGGAGAGGTTACCAAGATAGAGAGTCGAGACCTAGGAGGCCTACCATGGTAACCATCAAGCTATGCAATGACACTCTCTCCTTAGAGTCACTAGTGTTTTGTGAGTTGAATCACATGGATGTTTGCGGAGTCTTGTAGTTCTTTTGTACTTCTCTTACTTCGCTTGCTTGAGGGTTTTATACTATCTCCTAGCACGGTGGGGTGGTTCCATTTTGGGATCACATGGTCGGGTGGTAGTGCCACTTCCCATCGAATGTTCTAAATTGTATCTTCAGGCGAGGAAAGGCTTCGCTGGTATTTCTTGGTTCGTGGTTCATGTACCAGCTCATGTTCGGGATCATTGTTCAGTTGAGAACTTATGGTCATTGAATCAGACTTTTATGTAACCTTGATATTTGTAACTTTTGGATTCTGTGGTATTTTTGGAAGCCATGTATTTATGGATATTGTAATATTATGTCAGTGGAATGTATGTTAATTTAGTTGCTTTGATCTTATGTATAAATGATTTATGGATAAATAAATGCATTGGGATACTTTGATTCTTTCATTATGGAATTTAGATGTATGTGTTGTTTTGAACTTAAGCATTTACTTTATCTAATTAAATGGATGATTGGATTAACCATGGTGTTAATATAATATACAATTAATCTTCGTTGGTAACCCTTAGGAAATCATGTGTTAGTCTTCCGCTGTGTTATTAGACGTGCAATGGTTATAATTAATGCACTTAATCTTTAAAAAAATATATATATTTCACCCTTTAGTTGCCTAGTTGTGTTGTTTTCCGATAGGATTCCTGGCAGGGCATTACATATATATACATATCTATACATATATCTATACATATGTATACATATATACATATGTATATATATACATACATATATATGTATATACATATATGTACATATGTGTATATGTATATATACACATATGTACATGTTACTACTTATCAAGTTGCCATTAGTTTTTATATTCAAAGTCATACTATATATTCTAGTCGGTTAGCACTAGAATATTGTGTATGATTGCGAGGTCAATCTAACCAATGAAATATTTTGTTTAGTTATTCATTCGAGGAATCTTGTTTGTAAGATCGAAGCAATGAATTAGATCATCGTTTTAAGAGATCTATTTATACAGCATGAATTAAGAGCAAGGTGTGTGCATATATGTATGAAGGAAGACTGTTACAAAGACACAGAGGTCACCGAGAAGGTTTTCAGAGAACAGTTGAAGAACAGAGTAAACAGAAGGGTCTACCGAGTTACTATATGAGTTACCGAGGTATGCTATAAGCAAGGTAATCTTATCCTAAGCACATAGAATCTGCTATAACATTTTAGATGTAAAGTTATGGAAGTTTGTAATGATTTTATTGTAATATTGTTAAGTTGAAAGAGAAACCTTTAATAGGGTAAAAGACTCTAACCAAGTCTATAAATTGTAAAGCCTCTAACCAAGTGCAACATTCAGAATAAATGTTGTAAAATCCTTTAGCAAGGTAGATCTAACAGATCTTGTTACTCCTAATAGGGTAAGCTATCAGAAATAGCTAAATGTAGCTCTAACCGAGCATTCTTTATTATTGCAGTAGTGAAGTTGTGGGTGCCATCCCCACCACAGTTTTTCTCTCTAACCAAGAGTTTCTGCGTAACCAAAATATATGTGTTATGGAGTGAATCATGTATGATTGTTATCTATTTGTTTTAACTTTATTTTATGTTACTGCACTATTTTGTTTATGCATAACAGTAAGGTTATCATTGAAGAAAGGTTTTGGAGTACTGATTCACCCCTCCCCTCTCAGTACATTAGCTTTCCATATTGGACCTAACAATTGGTATCAGAGCCTCAATCTTGGAAAAGGGTTTAACTACCTCAAGAGAAAGATCTTATCAATGGAAGGCTATAAACAATCTCGAAGGATTGTGTATCTGCAAGAAGAGTTGGATCATGCAAATCAAGTGATTGCAGACATGCAAAGGCAAATGCAAAAATCTCTGAAAGTAAGAAGAAGATTATCTGATGACTTGTAGGACTCTCAAGAGTTAGTGGAACAAATTGAGACATCATCTGAGAACAGTATATCTAAAGAAATTGAAGAAATGATTGGAGTATTGAAAGAAAAGAACAAAACATTGGTTGATCAACTAAAAGCAATGAAAAGAGAACATGAACATTTCACTACACAGATGATTGAAAACCTAGATGCATTGAGGACAGCAGAGGATAAAGCAAGAGATCTACAAAGAGAGAAACAACAACTTGAAGTCTTAGTATCTGATAAGAATGATGAAATCATTAGGTTAATTGGGATTCAACAAAATATGACAGATCAACTAGGTTATGCACATCATGAAGCAATTCTAAAGAATGATGAAAATCAAGCATTGAAACTTGAAGTATCAAGGTTGCCTAATAAACTTGAAACAGAGAAGAAATCCAAAGAAACATTGAAGAAGAGTTATGATGCATCAAAGATGTTGGATGAGCAACTGAATACAAGAAGACCCAACAAAGATCCAGGACTCGGTTACAAAGGAAAAGAATCAACCGAGAAAGGAATTCATACTACCGAGAAAGGAGAATCATCAAAGCAAGCTGGAAATAGGAATAACATCAAAAGGAAGAAGCCTATTTTCTAATACTATGGAAATCAAGGTCAAATTACCAACATATGCCAAATTAGAAAAGGTAAGCAACCGAATATCACTAAGTCCAATGGATATTGTTACAATTGCAATAAATATGGTCACACATCTAATCAATGTAGGAAAAAGTTTGTTAACAACTATCAGAAGGCAAAATTCAAAGGGTTTTGTAGAAACTACAATAGATATGGACATAGTACTGAGAAGTGCTGGTCTAAGAAAAAGAACTACATGTAGTGTCCACACCGAGCAAACACTAGAGGTTATCGAACTCACACAGATCCTTACCGATAACATACAACAGTACCATGGGATTACAATACAAGGATATGGTGTGAATGTTGTGGAAGATATGGACATATTAGTGCCAAATGTTTTATAAGGTTTGGAATGAACAACCGAAGATCATGGAGAAATCCTGGTATGGCATGTTTTCATTGTCACAAAGTTGGACATTTAGCTGGAGATTGCAGAGATCAACCTAGAAGAGACACTGAAGAGATAAAAGAAAAATTTAAGATGATTTGGAAAAAGAAGGAAATCATGTCAGATGAAGAAAGCACCTTACCTACCGAGTTAGGTGCACCTATTCCAAATTAATCAGAAAAGGTATGAAGGGACTGCATTCTATAAAGGTTAAATCATAACAGTTCCTATTCTATTATGTACAAAATTCAAAATCTGCATAGTTAAGATACAATTAGTAAGTTTGAAATTCTATCAAAGTACTTTATAGGAAACCTATCAAGTCGGTGTATACAGGAAGCCTGTCAAGTCGGTAAATGAAGGAAATTTGGTTACTCAGTTAAAATGAAAGGGAGTAAATCGGTTAAAGGTGAACTGAGTGCATTTAATGTTTTAACCTAACTTGCACGAAGCCCGATAAGGTATTGTGTGTACCTAAAGGTATTTTTGCGGTCATTTTCATTCACCAAGTTTTCAAGAGAGCAGAGAAGAGCGAATCAAGGTGATCAAACTTCATTCAGAGTGAATTTCAAGGTATTTACATCAAATCTATTCACACTGTTAAGCTGGTTTCTGATCTTGTCAAATTGTTATTATCTACCGAGTGTGAAGCATCAGTCGTTTGTAAACCATCAAACCCTAAGGATAGTTTGCTAAGTTTTACCTGAAATCTACTATGGCGCCCAAGATCCAAGATCCCGTAGTTGTCAAAAATGTGGAGAAGCCCTCGCTGAAGTACTCTTTGACTCCTAAAGTCGCCTCTGAACCAGATGACAAAATTGTATTTTCACTCATCCCTGATCAAGTCTTGTTAGTCGAAGATGTTAGATTCTTCACCAAATGCCGTGTTGAAGAACTCGGTCATGTTGAGATTAGTGACACATATGATGAACTTTGTACCGATGGAAAAATGCATAGCAAGTACGAGCATATCAAAATCAAGGGATTAACTGAAGCCCTAGCCTATCCCCGTGTGTTCAAACCCCATTGGGTTAAGTTTGTTTTAAGTAGAGTTCATGATGATTTTATGTGGCTAGAGGAGAAACCATTCAAAATCACCAAGGAAATCATTCATGTGATCACCGGGTATCCTATCTATGATCATGCACGAGCACAGAAAATGATATCACAGAAGGAGCTAATCAATCTAACTAGAGTAGAATCTGATTACCGAGGACTGAAATTGAACAATGTCACTGATGCAAAACTTAAGTTTGCAAATAGAGTAATTGGTTACTGTTTCTTCCAATTAGCAAGGGAAAACAATGTACCATGTGTCGCAGTTGACTTAGCCTATAAAATAGTGAAAAAGGGAATGAAAGTAGATTTATGTGAAGTACTACTGAAGAACTTGTTTGAGAACCTGAACACAATAAGGAAGCCAAAGAAGAACAACTCAGCAAACACACTGAAGTTTGGTTCACTTCTTGTATGCATGTTTTTCTACTTTGAGAAGTTCTTTCCCTTAGTCGGTAAAGTAGTTTGGGAGCTACACCGACCTATCACCCATCAAATCAATGATTTTATCAAGAAATTGGGAGATAATTTTAATGATATCATGGATGACTATTTCAGCAAATTTCAAGAGAAGATGCACAACAGGTACCAGATTTCACCACAGCTGGTAGAGAAATATAAGGATGATATATGTTTTGAGGTAGACACCGATTACTATTATATGAATGTTGTTGAACCAAGGACTCAATCTTTGCCACCAATGGGTTATGAGATTGACTATGATATCACACAATAGCAAATTGATGCCTATCTTTCATTGCCAAGGCATGCTACCGAACTAAAATATGGAACTTATGAAGAGGTGAAAGAAAAAGTAAAAATGAGCATTGTAGTACCCAAGGCTACAAGAAAAGCTACAAAGATGATAAAGGTTTTATCTGAGAAATTCAGAGAAGAATCCTCCTCTACACCTATCAAAGGCACTCTTGCCATTACCAAAGAGAAATCAGAAGCTCAAGAGGCAGCAATAACATTAAGTACCGAGTTGCCTAAGGGTAAAGTTTTGAAAAGAAAGAAACATGACATTTCAAAGGCCCTACCGACTCCACCAACAAAGAGACCTAACACTAGAGCATCAGCTGCATCACCAAGTAAGAAACAAAAGAGTGTTACTGTACCCAAGGTAATCAAGACCTACAAGAAATCTACTCGGAGACTCATTTTGGCAAAAGAGTCTAGTGATATAGAATCCGATGATGCAAACAAATTTTAGATTGTAAAAAGCAAGAAGGTAAATATTCATAGTGTTGAAAATTTTTGTGCCAATCTTAAAGAATATGGTGGATTTGCAGGATTTAGATATGTCAAGTATGAGACTAGGAATAATGATGAGAAGCGACAAATTGAAGAAGTTGTTATCTGCACACTTCTAAAGTTTCGGCTTGCTCTATTAGAACTAGTAAAGTCACTTCCAAGTGAATTATACTTACATATTGATAACAGATGGAAATATGCAATGGACTCAGATAAACAAATAAGAGAAAGAAGTCTAGTCCATCTATTTCCTGATATGTCTGTAGTAGAAATTAAGGAGCATTTGACAACATACAATTCTAAATTTCTTGTCAAACAAAGAGCCTTAAAATTGATGAATGGGCTATACATTGATGTAGAAAATGAGACAAAAGCCAAGTGGCAGGAAATCTTCAAACTAAAGGATGTCAGTGAACAATCTCAAGTTGAAATTGTTGATGTCACCGAGCAAGGTCCCGATGCTATCAAGCAAGACCCGACTGACACTATTCAAATTGATGAAGATGTCATGGATGAAGAAGCACCGGAGCAGGAAATGATTGAAGGCACTACCTATGCAAAACTTGTATCTAGTGAATCTGTCTTAGAACAAGTTCAGCCTTATCCGTCGATCAAGCCACCTGTCTCAATCGAAGCTCCTAAGGATACAGAACAAGGCACTAAAGGTCACAAGTCTGAAGCAGCAGAAGATACAACTAAAGATCAGACGTCTCAAGCACCGTCAAGCATTGAAAATGTTACAGCTGAGACCCCTAGTACCAAGACACCCAAGGATACCACAACGGTTACAGGAACCGACCAAAGTGTTGCATCTACCGAGCAACCTACTGAGGGTCAGCAAGCCTCACAAGCACTTGTCTTAGTACAACCAATCAAAGGTAAAGAGAAGAAGGTGAGAAAGCATAGTTTCAAAGTTGATTTAACTAAACCGATAGCGTTGCCCAATGTGGATATCTCATAATTAAAAGGGCAAGCACTTATTGATTTCGGTGAACTATGCAAAGCAAAGGCCGAACAAGAAAAACAATTGGCCATTCAAAAGAAGAATAAAGTACTACCGAAGGTAAAGACACTATTAACAGATATGCTACCTTCAGCAACAGTGTCAACTGATGCAGCCATCCACATTCAACTGGATGAACTCCTTACTCAAATAGAAACATCTGGAGTTGATGCATCTGAGTACTTGAGCAAGCTAAAAGATAAAGAGCTTACTGCAAAGATGATAGAAGAGGTAAAAAAAGCTCTCGCTATAGGAAAAGTAAAGCTTGTCAAATTCATTGCTGAGTTGTCCCCTCAACTCAAGCATATTCTTTATTTATTTCAGAAACTTTATACATTTTCCTTATTCATTAAAGAAATCAAGAATAAAACTAAAGCAATTGAGAAAGAGATCACCGGTCTCTCAACTAAAATGACCACCGAGCCTAATTCAATTCAGAATTTTTATACCAAGCTTCAACAGCTCATGGCTCAACAGTTAGAACTCAGAATTGAAGAGCATAAGATCAGGATGGATATAATGACCCTCCAAACATTATTCCTTCCTCATCTCTCATCAGTTCAAGAGCAGATTAACCATACTACACGCTTATCTACTACACAAGAGGGAAGCACTCTTGATGGCTTAATATCACTATTGGTTGATATTCAAGCACAAAATTCTTTAATGGAAAGTGTAAAGGATGCACTTTCAGTTGCACTTACCGACGCCCGGAACAAGTATAAATCTATTTTTGAGCAGTTACCGCCCCCGGATGGATATTAAGTTTTTGATGTTTGTCAAAAAAGGGGAGTAATACTACATAAAGGAAATAACATACTATATTTGGAGAGTGATAAAGTTTTGGTAATACAGTTTTGAGTATTGTATACAGGGGAGTATACCAAGCAGACCATGCAGAGCAAGCAGAGCACACAAGCACAGAACAAAACCGAGCATGCAAAATCTGAGTTATGTACAAAATAATGATAAGGGGAGTATATTTGCATATACTATTTCATTGACTATTGTATATATTGTCAAGTGTAGTCATTTTGCAAGTATATAGATTTTTGAGTTATGACTTTGAAAGTAGTTTTTTTCAAACATCTCAACTAATGTCAAAAGGGGAATTGTTACTACTTATCAAGTTGCCATTCATTTTTATATTCAAAGTCATACTATATATTCTAGTCGGTTAGCACTACCGAATCATGCAGTCGGTATAAACAGAGAAGTCGGTATAAACGAAGAAGTTGGTTACAGAAGAAAGTAGTTACAGAACGTAGTATTCACCGAGCTATCTACTGAGTATCTTTTTATGGCTACCGAGCAGTAAAGATAACACACCGAGTTTATATTCACCGAGTGAAACGTGTTACCAGATACATTGAACCTGGACATGCATATGAAAATGTGTTACAAGATCGAGGCACATCTAACCATTATTACATTGGACAATGCACTAGAAAATTGTGTATGATTGCGAGGTCAATCTAACCAATGAAATATTTTGTTTAGTTATTCATTCGATGAATCTTGTTTGTAAGATTGAAGCAATGAATTAGATCATCGTTTTAAGAGATCTATTTATATAGCATGAATTAAGAGCAAGGTGTGTGCGTATATGTATGAAGGAAGACTGTTATAGAGACACAGAGGTCATTGAGAAGGTTTTCAGAGAACAGTTGAAGAACAGAGTAAACAGAAGGGTTTACCGAGTTACTATATGAGTTACCGAGGTATGCTATAAGCAAGGTAATCTTATCCTAAGCACATAGAATCTTCTATAACATTTCAGATGTAAAGTTGCAGATGTTTGTAATGATTTTATTGTAATATTGTTAAGTTGAAAGAGAAACCTTTAACAGGGTAAAAGACTCTAACCAAGTCTATAAATTGTAAAGCCTCTAACCAGGTGCAGCATTCAGAATAAATGTTGTAAAGTCCTTTAGCAAGGTAGATCTAACAGATCTTGTTACTCCTAACAAGGTAAGCTATCAGAAATAGCTAAATGTAGCTCTAACCAAGCATTCTTTATTATTGCAGTAGTGAAGTTGTGGGTGCCATCCCCATCGCAGTTTTTCTCTCTAACCAAGAGTTTCTGCGTAATCAAAATATATGTGTTATGGAGTGAATCATGTATGATTGTTGTCTGTTTGTTTTAACTTTATTTTATGTTACCACACTATTCTGTTTATTCATAACAATAAGGTTATCATTGAAGAAAGGTTTTGGAGTACTGATTCACCCCTCCCCTCTCAGTACATTAGCTTTCCATATTCGGCCTAACAGTACACACACACACACACACACACACACACACACATATATGTACATGTACATGTATATATACATATATGTATGTATGTATACATATATACATATATATGTATGTATGTATATATGTATGTATATGTATATATCTATATATGTATGTATATGTATATATGTATGTACACACTCACACACACACACACATAGATATATATATATATATACATATACATATACACATATCTATATCTATATATATGTATATATATACATACATATATACATATATACATACATATATACATATATACATACATACATATACATGCATATATATACATACATACATATATGTATATATGTGTATCTATGTATATATATACATGCATATTTATACATACATACATACATACATACATGTATGTATATATATGTATATATATATATACACATGCATGCATGCATATATATATACATACATATATATGTACATACATATATATGTATATACATATACATATATACACATATGTATATGTATATACATATACATATATACACATATGTATATGTATATACATATACATATGTATATACATACATAAATGTATATGTATAAACATATACATGTATATGTATATGTATGTATATGTATATACTATATACATATACATACATATACATATGTATGTATATACATATACATATACATATACATATACATATGTATGTATATACATATACATATACATATACATACATCTACATATACATACATATACATATGTATGTATATGTATATACATACTTACATATATGTATATACATATATATGTATATGTATATATATATGTATATACATGTATATATATGTATATATGTATGTATGTATGTATATATATATATATACATATGTATATACATACACATATCTATATCTATATATATGTATATATGTGTATAGATACATACATACATACATACATATATGCATCTATGTATATATATATATGTATATACATGCATGCATATTTATACATACATACATGTATATATATATATATATGCATGCATACATACATACATACATACATACATATATGCATATATATACATATATACATACATACATACATGTATGTATGTATATATGTATATATATGCATGTATGTATGTATGTATGTATATATGCATATATATGCATATATATATGCATATATATATGCAGATATATATATTTGCATATATATGGATATATATGCATATATATATGCAGATATATATATTTGCATATATATGTATATATATGCATATATATATGCAGATATATGCATATATCTATCTATATATACATGTAAATATATGTATATATATGTATGTATATATATACATACATGTATGTACATATACATTTTTATATATGTGTGTGTGTGTGTCTATATATATGTATGTATGTATGTATGTATATGTATATGTATGTATATATATGTATATGTATATGTGTGTATATATATATACATACATATGTATATATGTGTGTATATAATATGTATGTATGTATGTATATACATACATGCATGCATATATATACATACATGTATATATAGATATACATACATATATATATGCATACATACATATATATATGTGTATGTATTTATGTATATATACATATATGTATATATATATATGTATGTATACATATATGTATATGTATGTATACATACATATATGTGTATATATATATATATATGTATATATACATACATATACATATATATATGTATATATATACATACATATACATATATATATGTATATATACATACATATACATATATATATATATATATGATGTAGCCAGTTAAAACATAATCAATATAACAAAGAATAATAAAAAATAAACACAAGTCTAGATCAAATGTTTTTCATTATTCTTCTGCAACTCCAACCATTCTATCATTACAATGAAGAAGTCCCTATTTTAAACAATCACCAAAAATTTCCTTTTTGGGCAGATTTTTACAAAATCCAAAAATTGCCATCTAAGGAAATTTTCAAATCTATCCCAAAAATCACAAAATATTCTAGAAATCTAAAAAATATTCCTACAACACAAAAAAACAACTTTCTAATCTCAAAAATATTACGAGCTCAAAATTAACTAAAAAACCAACTTTCTAAAAAATAAAAATAAAAAAGAGTAAAAGCCAATTTTGAGGCCTTAGATGAAAGAATCCGGCCTTGAAAATTTGAAGTTTTGGGGGCCCTACCGAACTTGGTTTGTTGGCAATCCAATCAACTCCTCAAGATCTACGTCCACGTAAAATTTCAGCCCAATCGAACAACCGAATCAAAAGTTATGACCCCGCGAAGTCCCTGCATCACTATATATATATATATATATATATATATATATATATATATATATATATATATATATATATATATATATATATATATATATATATAAACATATACATATATACATACATATATATATATATAGATACATATGTGTGTGTGTGTACACATATATGTATATGTATGTGTACATATACATATGTATGTATATATGTATACACACACATGTATATATACACACACATATATGTATATATATACATGTGCACACACACACATATATATTATGGATGGAAAGAGAAGACGTAGTGTTTGCGAATGAGGCTTCAACATCGAAAGATCGTCAAGTGCAGTCAAATTATTACACCTACTCCAAGAGAAGGTTTACTATTGAACAAGTGCCTCAGGTTCATCAACCTAAATCCATCTCCAAGAATAATATAGATACACGAGACGTCACATATGTAATGCCCCTCTCTATTCCATCCTTTGTGATTCAATGTGTTAGATATTTATGGGCTTGTTTGTGCTCTTGAGACTCCTTGCTTCCTATTTCATTCTTGATATTGAAATTCTCTTTAATAATAAGTGTACATTTTATAATTGCTATGATTACTATGGTGATGTTGATTTTATGTCTCTCGGTAATTATTGAAGTTAGGTTTTATGTTTAGCTTCATGGATGTTCATTCATCAAGAGGATGTAATGCCTTCACCTATCTTGCTTATCTATGTTTTGATAGGCTTTTTATTGATCTCTGATACTTTGTTATGATTATAGACATTTTCTTCACTTATGGTCTTATGGTTAGATGTATTGTTTTGATTAGATGCATGATAGTGATTACAGTAATGTTTCTGATTATGTAGATGTTTAGTATAAGTGATGATACATTCTTTACTCACATTATGTTTAGAACTATATGCTATTGGAGATAGAATTAGATATGGTCATGGTACTAACATGAATGTTACATGGATATGGCAATAGATTGGAACCTCATATCACTTGTTCTGAAAGGCATATGAGTTCACAATCATCTTCATCTTATCGATGGTATATGTTTTCATGTATATATTTACTTATGATGTCCTGTGGAGTTTCCTTTTTTGGATGCAGCATGTAGGTACCAGGCATCAACTTCTCCTGATCTCAGGACTGAGCATGCCCTATTGATTTATGAGGCTAGTAGTGGGAGATAACACATAGGTCCTAGGTGTCCACCTTGTTGTTTCTCTGATGTGGGAGCAAGGCTAGCACCCATAACCTTTGCATGCCTTTAGTCGTAGTTAGCTAGGTCGTTCGTTGTGCAGTGTGAGTTGAGTCAGTTGGGTGTGATATATGTTTATTGTGTTATGGTGATTAAGTTATGATTTTAATTGGAGATTTGATAAAAAAAAGATTAAATCAATGCATAGATACAATTGGATGTAAAAAATTATTGTAATTAAAGGTATAATAATGTATAAATTGAATAATATATATGTGTGTGTGCATGTGTGTGTGTGTATTTTATGCGTAAACAGTGAACACGCAATCTAAGGTCCTTACTAGTCAAAATATGAAAAATAGAAGAATTTTGAAAATTATCACAAATTGAGGGAAATCGCTTGACAATCAAGATCTAAGCGTCATTTTATATCGTGTGGCCAACTTTCACTTGAACCCAGTTCATACTTTGTCATATTTTAAAATTTCAATTCTTGGTGTCTGTTGCCCCAAAATGATTAAAATATCTCATCATAGGCTTCGTCATGAGGTGTAAATAATTGTGTGGACCTATTTCCTTACCGTTGACGTGTGTTTCAAATTTTAGGACCTAACTCCCCACCGTTTGAAAGTTATGTCATTTTTCTCCAACCAAAGCAATAAATTTAAAATATTTAAATTATTTCTCAAATAATAATTTAATATTTTAAATTATTTTAATATGTCTGATCATTTGCGATAAAAAGTTGTCTAAAATCATCAGTTGCATTCCTCCTTGATTCCCCTTCGTAATCAATGGTTGCCGATGTGTAAAGGATAGCTTGCTGAACTAGAAGGTTAGAAATGCTCAAAAAGTGAGCATTCTTAACCTCGTTTCTTAACCTTTTGTCAAGAAGGTTAGAAATGCTCACTTTTTGAGCATTTCTAACCCATATTTCTAACCTATCACAAAAAGGCTAGGAATTCTCAAAAATTGAGCATTTCTAACCTCATTTCTTAACCTTGCGGGCCCTACTTTGTCAAGAAGGTTACAAATGCTTAGTTTTTGAGCGTTCTTAACCTCTTATAAATTTTATCAAAGAAGAATATTTTAAAAAGGGAAAAAAAGAGAAAAATGAAAGAAGACTGCAAACAACAGGTTATGAGCATTCAAAATGAATTGAAGAAGAGAGGGAGTTCATCAGATGTTAAAGTTGCAGTTACACTGGAAAACATAATTGCAGATTAAGGAAGCATTCACATGCCATGAAATGTAAATATGTATGTGAAATATGGAAGGCATAGACAAGCTACAAACCATTTTACAAAGTGCCTTACAGAGATGCCATCTTATGGCTATCAAAATTGCAGTTCATGCACACAATGGAGTTATTGAAAACGTTTTCACAATTACCAGCAATATATTGATCTTCAGGCAAGCATAATTTAATTGCACTCTTAATGCATAGATTGTCGGCATTGAGTGTGCTATTGAGAACTACTTGAACCCTCAATGAAGTTCAACGGTTCTAAAAACCTCCATACCTCTGATGAAAGGATAAAATCATGTATGAATAATGTGCAAGCGCAGACCTAACACATCAACTATTTGGTGAAATAACCTGAAGAGATGTCATCCCATGGCACACAATTGTTGCAGGTTTCTACGAACTGGATTTGTTGAAATGGCAATTGAAACTTTTGGGTAAATGCAATCATTAATTGTATGTTAAGTTCCACGTCCATTTTCCCACACCCTACCTGCACATGCCAT
The DNA here is from genome assembly GCF_030272615.1 of Cryptomeria japonica. Lineage (NCBI taxonomy): Eukaryota > Viridiplantae > Streptophyta > Pinopsida > Cupressales > Cupressaceae > Cryptomeria > Cryptomeria japonica. The sequence goes on along the minus strand of NC_081408.1, from coordinate 513,797,049 downwards.
AATGGCAACGTTGGAATAAGTGTGGACCTCTGTCGAAATGCAATGTAATGGAAAAAGGAGTGTCAAATTTTAAAGATGCAAATGCCTTGGTGGACATGTATGCAAAAGTAGAAGCATTAACAAGGCGTGATTAACTGTTTGATAGATCGCCTCAAAAAGAGATGTTTCATGAAACGCCATTATTGCAGATAGGCATGCTAACTGTTTGACAGAAAGCTTTAAAAGAAATGTAACTTAATGGTATGCAATGATTGTTGAATCTACACAAGGTGGATTCGTTGAGCTACATTAGAAACTTTCAATGCAATGCAATTATCAGTTGCAAAGCCAAAATCCTCAACCTTTGCTATCGTCTTCAAATTAAAGTTGTGATAAAAGGATTTTTCTTCAGATTTTGTACCCGCGGTTGTCGTAGGAGACATGTATGCAAAATGGCCGAGCATAGACAAGATGTCTGAACTCCTTAGTTGAACGCCTCAAAGAAATGTGTTTCCTGGAATGCAATGATAGTAGGATATGCACAAATATAGTCACGATACTCAACAAAGCATAAGGGATAGAGGTGTCAAATGTTGTAATCACAGCTACTACAAATGGTGGAAGCATAGCCAATGTCGTGTGTTGTTTGATAGCATGTCGTGTTTACAAAGTGCAGAAAGCCTAGAGCAG